>NW_026294643.1:0-80013 GCF_026119805.1 Tympanuchus pallidicinctus | reverse complement strand
CCCAATGTGACCCCAGTGTCCCTAATGTGACCCCAATGTGTCCCAAAGTGTCCCCATGGTGACCCCAAAGTGTCCCCAGTGTGTCCCTAATGTGACCCCAATGTGCCCCCAAAGTGTCCCCATGGTGACCCCAAAGTGTCCCCAGTGTGTCTCCATGGTGACCCCAATGTGACTCCAATGTGACCTCAAAGTGTCCCCAATGTGTCCCCAAAGTGTCCCCAAAGTGTCCCCATGGTGACCCCAATGTGTCCCCAAAGTGTCCCCAAAGTGTCCACATGGTGACCCCAATGTGACCCCAAAGTGTCCCTAATTTGACCCCAAAGTGTCCCTAATGTGACCCCAATGTGACCCCAAAGTGTCCCCAAAGTGTCCACATGGTGACCCCAATGTGCCCCCAAAGTGTCCCCAGGTTGATCCCCTCTAATTCTGAGACCCCCCCCTAATTTCGGGCCCCCCCCCAATGCAGGGCACCAACATCGGGGCATTCAAAGCCGTGGGCATCATGGTGGCCACAGTGATGAACCCACAGCATGAACCCAACCTCCCTCCAACTTCAGGACCCCCCCCCTAATTTTGAGACCCCCTCCAACTTTGGAACCCCCCCCTTAATTTTGGGACCCCCCCCCTAATTTCGGCCCCCCCCCCCCAACGCAGGGCACCAACATCGGGGCATTCAAAGCCGTGGGCATCGTGGTGACCACGGGGATGAACCCAGAGACCCCCAACCCCCCTCTCACTTTGATCCCCCGTCCAACTTCAGGACCCCCCTCTAACTTTCACACACCCCCCCCTAATTTTGGGACCCCCCCCTTAAT
The DNA here is from genome assembly GCF_026119805.1 of Tympanuchus pallidicinctus. Lineage (NCBI taxonomy): Eukaryota > Metazoa > Chordata > Aves > Galliformes > Phasianidae > Tympanuchus > Tympanuchus pallidicinctus. The sequence continues at coordinate 79,198 of NW_026294643.1, read as the reverse complement.
TTCGGGCCCCCCCCCAACGCAGGGCACCAACATCAGGGCATTCAAAGCCGTGGGCATCGTGGTGCCCACAGGGCTGAACCCAGAGACCCCCAACCCCCCTCAATCTCGAGACCTGCCTCTAATTCCGAGACCCCCCCCCCTAATTTTGAGACCCCCCCCCTAATTTCGGGCCCCCCCCCCAACGCAGGGCACCAACATCGGGGCCGGAAAGGCCGTGGGCATCGTGGTGGCCACGGGGGTGAACTCAACCCCCCTTTAACCTTGAGACCCCCTCCAACTTCAGGACCCCCCCCCTAATTTTGAGACCCCCTCCAACTTCGGAACCCCCCCCTTAATTTTGGGACCCCCCCCCCCAACGCAGGGCACCAACATCGGGACATTCAAAGCCGTGGGCATCGTGGTGACCACAGGGCTGAACCCAGAGACCCCCAACCCCCCTCTCACTTTGATCCCCCCTCCAACTTCAGGACCCCCCCTCTAATTATGAGACCCCTCCCTAATTCTGAGACCCCCCCCCTAATTTCGGCCCCCCCCCCCCCAACGCAGGGCACCAACATCGGGGCAGGAAAGGCCGTGGGCATCGTGGTGACCACAGGGCTGAACCCAGAGACCCCCAACCCCCCTCTCACTTTGATCCCCCGTCCAACTTCAGGACCCCCCTCTAACTTTCACACACCCCCCCCTAATTTTGGGACCCCCCCCCTAATTTCGGGCCCCCCCCCCAACGCAGGGCACCAACATCAGGGCATTCAAAGCCGTGGGCATCGTGGTGCCCACAGGGCTGAACCCAGAGACCCCCAACCCCCCTCAATCTCGAGACCTGCCTCTAATTCCGAGACCCCCCCCCCTAATTTTGAGACCCCCCCCCTAATTTCGGGCCCCCCCCCCCAACGCAGGGCACCAACATCGGGGCCGGAAAGGCCGTGGGCATCGTGGTGACCACAGGGCTGAACCCAGAGACCCCCAACCCCCCTCTCACTTCGATCCCCCCTCCAACTTCAGGACCCCCCCCTTAATTTTGGGACCCCCCCCTTAATTTTGGGATCCCCCCCCTAATTATGAGACCCCTCCTACTTTTGGGATCCCCCCCCCCAACGCAGGGCATTCAAAGCTGTGGGCATCGTGGTGGCCACAGGGATGAACCCAGAGACCCCCAACCCCCCTCAATCTCAAGACCTGCCTCTAATTCCGAGACCCCCCCCTCCAACTTCAGGACCCCCTCCCTTATTTTGGGACCCCCCCCTAATTTCGGCCCCCCCCCCCCCAACGCAGGGCACCAACATCAGGGCATTCAAAGCCGTGGGCATCGTGGTGCCCACAGGGCTGAACCCAGAGACCCCCAACCCCCCTCAATCTCGAGACCTGCCTCTAATTCCGAGACCCCCCCCCTAATTTTGGGACCCCCCCCCTAATTTCGGGCCCCCCCCCCCAACGCAGGGCACCAACATCGGGGCCGGAAAGGCCGTGGGCATCGTGGTGACCACAGGGCTGAACCCAGAGACCCCCAACCCCCCTCTCACTTCGATCCCCCCTCCAACTTCAGGACCCCCCCCTTAATTTTGGGACCCCCCCCTTAATTTTGGGATCCCCCCCCTAATTATGAGACCCCTCCTACTTTTGGGATCCCCCCCCCCCAACGCAGGGCATTCAAAGCTGTGGGCATCGTGGTGGCCACAGGGATGAACCCAGAGACCCCCAACCCCCCTCAATCTCAAGACCTGCCTCTAATTCCGAGACCCCCCCCTCCAACTTCAGGACCCCCTCCCTTATTTTGGGACCCCCCCCTAATTTCGGCCCCCCCCCCCCCAACGCAGGGCACCAACATCAGGGCATTCAAAGCCGTGGGCATCGTGGTGCCCACAGGGCTGAACCCAGAGACCCCCAACCCCCCTCAATCTCGAGACCTGCCTCTAATTCCGAGACCCCCCCCCCCTAATTTTGGGACCCCCCCCCTAATTTCGGGCCCCCTCCCCCAACGCAGGGCACCAACATCGGGGCCGGAAAGGCCGTGGGCATCGTGGTGACCACAGGGCTGAACCCAGAGACCCCCAACCCCCCTCTCACTTCGATCCCCCCTCCAACTTCAGGACCCCCCCCTTAATTTTGGGATCCCCCCCCTAATTATGAGACCCCTCCTACTTTTGGGATCCCCCCCCCCCAACGCAGGGCATTCAAAGCTGTGGGCATCGTGGTGGCCACAGGGATGAACCCAGGGACCCCCAACCCCCCTCAATCTTGAGACCTGCCTCTAATTCCGAGACCCCCCCCTCCAACTTCAGGACCCCCTCCCTTATTTTGGGACCCCCCCCTAATTTCGGCCCCCCCCCCCCCAACGCAGGGCACCAACATCAGGGCATTCAAAGCCGTGGGCATCGTGGTGCCCACAGGGCTGAACCCAGAGACCCCCAACCCCCCTCAATCTCGAGACCTGCCTCTAATTCCGAGACCCCCCCCCTAATTTTGAGACCCCCCCCCTAATTTCGGGCCCCCCCCCCAACGCAGGGCACCAACATCGGGGCAGGAAAGGCCGTGGGCATCGTGGTGACCACAGGGCTGAACCCAGAGACCCCCAACCCCCCTCTCACTTCGATCCCCCCTCCAACTTCAGGACCCCCCCCCTTAATTTTGGGACCCCCCCCTTAATTTTGGGATCCCCCCCCTAATTATGAGACCCCTCCTACTTTTGGGATCCCCCCCCCCAACGCAGGGCATTCAAAGCTGTGGGCATCGTGGTGGCCACAGGGATGAACCCAGAGACCCCCAACCCCCCTCAATCTCAAGACCTGCCTCTAATTCCGAGACCCCCCCCTCCAACTTCAGGACCCCCTCCCTTATTTTGGGACCCCCCCCTAATTTCGGCCCCCCCCCCCCCCAACGCAGGGCACCAACATCAGGGCATTCAAAGCCGTGGGCATCGTGGTGCCCACAGGGCTGAACCCAGAGACCCCCAACCCCCCTCAATCTCGAGACCTGCCTCTAATTCCGAGACCCCCCCCCCTAATTTTGGGACCCCCCCCCTAATTTCGGGCCCCCCCCCCAACGCAGGGCACCAACATCGGGGCCGGAAAGGCCGTGGGCATCGTGGTGACCACAGGGCTGAACCCAGAGACCCCCAACCCCCCTCTCACTTCGATCCCCCCTCCAACTTCAGGACCCCCCCCTTAATTTTGGGATCCCCCCCCTAATTATGAGACCCCTCCTACTTTTGGGATCCCCCCCCCCCAACGCAGGGCATTCAAAGCTGTGGGCATCGTGGTGGCCACAGGGATGAACCCAGAGACCCCCAACCCCCCTCAATCTCAAGACCTGCCTCTAATTCCGAGACCCCCCCCTCCAACTTCAGGACCCCCTCCCTTATTTTGGGACCCCCCCCCTAATTTCGGCCCCCCCCCCCCCAACGCAGGGCACCAACATCAGGGCATTCAAAGCCGTGGGCATCGTGGTGCCCACAGGGCTGAACCCAGAGACCCCCAACCCCCCCTCAATCTCGAGACCTGCCTCTAATTCCGAGACCCCCCCCCCTAATTTTGAGACCCCCCCCTAATTTCGGGCCCCCCCCCCAACGCAGGGCACCAACATCGGGGCCGGAAAGGCCGTGGGCATCGTGGTGACCACAGGGATGAACCCAGAGACCCCCAACCCCCCTCAATCTCGAGACGCCCCCCTCACTTTCAGAGACCCCCTCCAACTTTGAGACCCCCTCCCCTAATTATGAGACCCCCCCCCTTAATTTTGGGGACCCCCCCCTATTTTTGGGACCCCCCCCCCCAACGCAGGGCACCAACATCGGGGCCGACAAAGCTGTGGGCATCGTGGTGACCACAGCGCTGAACCCACAGCATGAACCCAACCACCCTCAATCTCGAGACCCCCCCCCTCACTTTGAGAGACCCCCTCCAACTTCAGGACCCCTCCCCTAATTTCGGCCCCCCCCCCCCCCAACGCAGGGCACCAACATCAGGCCATTCAAAGCCGTGGGCATCGTGGTGCCCACAGGGCTGAACCCAGAGACCCCCAACCCCCCTCAATCTCGAGACCTGCCTCTAATTCCGAGACCCCCCCCCTAATTTTGAGACCCCCCCCCTAATTTCGGGCCCCCCCCCCCCAACGCAGGGCACCAACATCGGGGCCGGAAAGGCCGTGGGCATCGTGGTGGCCACGGGGGTGAACACGGAGATCGGGAAGATCCGCGACGAGATGGCGGCGACGGAGCAGGACAAAACCCCCCTGCAGCAGAAGCTGGACGAGTTCGGGGAGCAGCTCTCCAAAGTCATCTCCCTCATTTGCGTGGCCGTTTGGCTCATTAACATCGGCCATTTTAACGACCCCGTCCACGGCGGCTCCTGGATCCGCGGCGCCATTTATTACTTCAAGATCGCCGTCGCCCTCGCCGTCGCCGCCATCCCAGAAGGTCAGGAAGGGGGGTGAGGGGGGGGGGGGGGTGCTATGGGGGGCTTTTATGGGGGCTTATGGGGTTCTATGGGGTCGTGGGTTGGTCTTATGGGGTCTTTTGGGGTCTTAGAGGGGTCTTAGGGGGTCCTATGGGTTCCCGTGGGGTCCTATGGGTTCCTATGGGCTCCTATGGGTTCCTATGGGGATCTATGGGTTCCCATGGGTCCTATGGGTTCCTGTGGGGTCCTATGGGTTCCTATGGGTTCCTATGGGGATCTATGGGTTCCCATGGGTCCTATGGGTTCCTGTGGGGTCCTATGGGTTCCTATGGGTTCCTATGGGGATCTATGGGTTCCCATGGGTCCTATGGGTTCCTATGGGTTCCTATGGGTCCTATGGGTTCCTATGGAGATCTATGGGTTCCCATGGGTCCTATGGGCTCCTATGGGTTCCTGTGGGGATCTATGGGTTCCTATGGGGATCTATGGGCTGCCATGGGTCCTATGGGTTCCTATGGGTTCCTATGAGCTCCTATGGGTTCCTATGGGGATCTATGGGTTCCCATGGGTCCTATGGGCTCCTATGGGTTCCTGTGGGGATCTATGGGTTCCTATGGGCTCCTATGGGTTCCTGTGGGGATCTATGGGTTGCCATGGCTCCTATGGGTTCCTGTGGGGTCCTATGGGTTCCTATGGGCTCCTATGGGTTCCTGTGGGGATCTATGGGTTCCCATGGGTCCTATGGGTTCCTATGGGGTCCTATGGGTTCCTATCGGGATCTATGGGTTGCCATGGGTCCTATGGGTTCCTATGGGGTCCTATGGGTTCCTATGGGGATCTATGGGTTGCCATGGCTCCTATGGGTTCCTATGGGGATCTATGGCTTCCTATGGGGATCTATGGGTTCCCATGGGTTCCTATGGGTCCCCATGGGGTCTGACGGGGTTCCCGCAGGGCTGCCCGCCGTCATCACCACCTGCCTGGCTCTGGGGACGAGGCGGATGGCGAAGAAGAACGCCATCGTGCGCAGCCTCCCCTCCGTGGAGACCCTGGGCTGCACCTCCGTCATCTGCTCCGACAAAACCGGCACCCTCACCACCAACCAGATGTCCGTCTGCAAGGTCGGCCCCATAGAGACCCGCCGTCACCCCATAGGGACCCCATTCGGGTCCCATAGGTGTCCCATAGGTGTCCCATAGAGACCCCATAGGTGTCCCATAGAGATCCCATAGGGACTCCATAGAGAGTCAATAGTGACCCCATAGGTGTCCCATAGAGACCCCATAGGTGTCCCATAAGTGTCCCATAGAGACCCCATAGAGACCCAATAGTGACCCCATAAGTGTCCCATAGAGACCCCATTCAGGACCCATAGGTTGTCCCATAGATGTCCCATAATGTCCCATAGAGACCCCATACAGACTCCATACAGACCCCATAGGTGTCCCATAAGTGTCCCATAGAGACCCCATTCAGACCCCATAGAGACCCCATAAAGACCCCATAGAGACCCCATAGAGATCCCATAGAGACCCCATACAGACCCCATAGGTGTCCCATAGAGACCCCATAAAGATCCCATAAAGACCCATAGAGACCCATAGAGACCCCATAGAGACCCCATAGAGACTCAGTAGTGACCCCATAGGTGTCCCATAGAGACCCCATTCAGGTCCCATAGGTTGTCCCATAGATGTCCCATAATGTCCCATAGAGACCCCATACAGACTCCATTCAGGTCCCATAGGTGTCCCATAGAGACCCCATAGAGACCTCATTCAGACCCCATACGTGTCCCATAGGTGTCCCATAAGTGTCCCATAGAGACCCCATACAAACCCCATAGGTGTCCCATAGAGACCCCATAGGGACTCCATAGAGACCCAATAGTGACCCCATAGGTGTCCCATAAGTGTGCCATAGAGATTCCAGCCGTCACCCCATACGTGTCCCATAGAGACCCCATAGAGACCCCATAGGTGTCCCATAGGTGTCCCATAGAGACCCCATAGGTGTCCCATAGGTGTCCCATAGAGACCCCATTCAGGTCCCATAGGTGTCCTATAGGTGTCCCATAAAGACCCCACAAAGACCCCATAGGTGTCCCATAGGTGTCCCATACAGACCCCATAGGTGTCCCATAGAGATCCCATAGGGACCCCATAGAGACCTCATTCAGACCCCATAGGTGTCCCATAGAGACCCCATAGAGACCCCATAGGGACCCCATAGAGACCCCATAGAGACCCCATAGGGACCCCATAGAGACCTCATAGAGGCCCCATAGGGACCCCATAGAGACCCCATAGAGATCCCATAGAGACCCCATAGAGACCCCATAGGGACCCCATAGAGACCCCATAGAGACCCCATAGGGACCCCATAGAGACCCCATAGAGACCCCATAGAGACCCCATAGAGACCCCAATGAGACCCCATAGGGACCCCATAGAGACCCCATAGAGACCCCATAGGGACCCCATAGGGACCCCATAGAGACCCCATAGAGACCCCATAGGGACCCCATAGAGACCCCATAGAGACCCCATAGGGACCCCAATGAGACCCCATAGGGACCCCATAGCGACCCCATAAAGACCCCATAGAGACCCCATAGGGACTCCATAGAGACCCCATAGGGACCCCATAGGGACTCCATAGACTGACCCCAACCCCAGACCCCCTGGTTGACCCCTTGATCTCTGACCTCTGACCCCAAGGCTGACCCCACATCTGACCCCTGACCCCGACCCCTGACCTCACGGCTGACCTTTAACCCCATGTCTGACCCCTGACCCTTGACCCCACCACTGACCCCAAGGTTGACCCCTGACCTCTGACCCCCAAGGCTGACCCCAACCCCTGACCCCTTGATGGACCCCTGACCCCACATCTGACCCCTGCCCCCGACCCCCCCGACCCCACGGCTGACCTTTGACCCCGTGACCTTCGACCCCGTGACCTTTGACCCCCAGATGTTCATCGTGGACAAAGTGGAGGGCGACGTCTGCACGCTTAACGAGTTTTCCATCACCGGCTCCACCTACGCCCCCGAGGGCGACGTGTGAGTGCTAATTAGCATAATTACCACCCTCGTTACTGCCTGTGCCGCTCATTAGTGGGAGATTCCTCTCCCGTTGGCCCATTGTGCCGCTAATTAGCGAGCTTTCCCATCCTATTGGCCCAATACGCCACTAATTAGCGAGCTTTCCCACTCCTAATGACCCGATACGCCACTAATTAGCGAGCTTTCCCACTCCTAATGACCCAATACGCCACTAATTAGTGGGATTTCCCACTCTAATGACCCAATACGCCACTAATTAGTGGGATTTCCCACTCCTAATGACCCAATACGCCACTAATTAGTGGGATTTCCCACTCCTAATGACCCAATACGCCACTAATTAGTGGGATTTCCCACTCCTAATGACCCAATTTGCCACTAATTAGTGGGATTTCCCACTCCTAATGACCCAATACGCCACTAATTAGTGGGATTTCCCACTCCTAATGACCCAATACACCACTAATTAGTGGGATTTCCCACTCCTAATGACCCAATACACCACTAATTAGTGGGATTTCCCACTCCTAATGACCCAATACGCCACTAATTAGTGGGATTTCCCACTCTAATGACCCAATACACCACTAATTAGTGGGATTTCCCACTCCTAATGACCCAATACACCACTAATTAGTGGGATTTCCCACTCCTAATGACCCAATACGCCACTAATTAGTGGGATTTCCCACTCTAATGACCCAATACACCACTAATTAGTGGGATTTCCCACTCCTAATGACCCAATACGCCACTAATTAGTGGGATTTCCCACTCTAATGACCCAATACACCACTAATTAGTGGGATTTCCCACTCCTAATGACCCAATACGCCACTAATTAGTGGGATTTCCCACTCCTAATGACCCAATACGCCACTAATTAATATTTTGGGGTCTCCTACCCCACTTCACCCCATATTTCAGGGTCTCCCCCCCCTTCACCCCACACTTGGTTCCCTCCCCCCTCCCCCCTTATTACGGGGTTTCCTCCCCTCTCACCCCATATTTGAGTCGTCCCCCCCTCTCACCCCATATTTTGGGGTCTCCCCACCCCCCCACCCCATATTTTGGGGTCTCCTACCCCACTTCACCCCATATTTTGGGGTCTCCCCCCCCCCTTCACCCCACACTTGGTTCCCTCCCCCCTTATTTCGGGGTTTCCTCCCCTCTCACCCCATATTTGAGTCCCCCCCCCCCCCCACCCCATATTTTGGGGTCTCCTACCCCACTTCATCCCATATTTTGGGGTCTCTCCCCCCATATTTTGGGGTCTCCCCACCCCCCCCACCCCATATTTCAGGGTCTCTCCCCCCTTCACCCCACTCTCGGTTCCCTCCCCCCTCCCCCCTTATTACGGGGTTTCCTCCCCTCTCACCCCATATTTGAGTCGTCCCCCCCTCTCACCCCATATTTTGGGGTCTCCCCACCCCCCACCCCATATTTTGGGGTCTCCTACCCCACTTCACCCCATATTTTGGGGTCTCCCCCCCCCCTTCACCCCACACTTGGTTCCCTCCCCCCTTATTTCGGGGTTTCCTCCACTCTCACCCCATATTTGAGTCCCCCCCCCCCCTCACCCCATATTTTGGGGTCTCCCCACCCCCCACCCCATATTTTGGGGTCTCCTACCCCACTTCACCCCATATTTTGGGGTCTCCTACCCCACTTCACCCCATATTTTGGGGTCTCCCCCCCCCCCTTCACCCCACTCTCGGTTCCCTCCCCCATCCCCCCTTATTTCGGGGTTTCCTCCCCTCTCACCCCATATTTGAGTCCCCCCCCCCTCTCACCCCATATTTTGGGGTCTCCCCACCCCCCCACCCCTAATTTGGGGGTCTCCCCCCCCCACCCCCCCTGTGCCCCCCAGGCTGAAGAACGAGAAGCACATCAAGGCCGGCCAATACGACGGCCTGGTGGAGTTGGCCACCATCTGCGCCCTCTGCAACGACTCCTCCTTGGATTACAACGAGGTCAGCCCCACATCTCCCCCCATATCCCACCCCAAAACCCCCCCATTGGGCCCCACTGACCCCATGGGGTCCCACGGAACCCATTGGGTCCCGTTGACCCCATTGGGACAGACCACGACCCCATTGACCCCATTGGGACCCCATTGACCCCATTGGGACCCATTGACCCTATTGGGACCCCATTGATCCCATTGGGACAGACCACGACCCCATTGACCCCATTGGGACCCACTGACCCTACTGGGACCCCATTGATCCCACTGGGACAGACCACGACCCCATTGACCCCATTGGGACCCCATTGACCCCATTGGGATGCACCAGGACCCCATTGACCCCATTGGGCCCCATTGACCCCATTGGGCCCCATTGACCCCATTGGGATGCACCAGGACCCCATTGACCCCACTGGGACCCACTGACCCCATTGGGATGCACCAGTACCCCATTGACCCCACTGGGACCCACTGACCCTATTGGGATGCACCAGGACCCCATTGACCCCACTGGGACCCACTGACCCCATTGGGACCCATTGACCCCGTTAGGACAGATCACGACCCCATCGCCCCCATTGGGACCCACTGACCCCATTGGGACCCATTGACCCCGTTAGGACAGATCACGACCCCATCGCCCCCATTGGGACCCACTGACCCCATTGGGACCCCATTGACCCCACTGGGACAGACCACGACCCCATTGACCCCATTGGGACCCCACTGACCCCATTGGGATGCACCAGGACCCCATTGACCCCATTGGGCCCCATTGACCCCATTGGGCCCCATTGACCCCATTGGGATGCACCAGGACCCCATTGACCCCACTGGGACCCACTGACCCCATTGGGACCCACTGACCCTATTGGGATGCACCAGGACCCCATTGACCCCACTGGGACCCACTGACCCCATTGGGACCCATTGACCCCGTTAGGACAGATCACGACCCCATCGCCCCCATTGGGACCCACTGACCCCATTGGGACCCCATTGACCCCACTGGGACAGACCACTGACCCCATTGACCCCATTGGGACCCACTGACCCCATTGGGATGCACCAGGACCCCATTGACCCCACTGGGACCCATTGACCCCATTGGGACCCCATTGACCCCGTTGGGACAGACCATGACCCCATTGACCCCACTGGGACCCATTGACCCCATTGGGACCCACTGACCCCATTGGGATTCACCAGGACCCCATTGACCCCACTGGGGCCCATTGACCCCTTTGGGACAGACCATGACCCCATTGACCCCATGGGGTCCCATTGACCCCACTGGGACCCACCATCACCCCACTGACCCCATTGGGACACATCATGACCCCATTGACCCTATTGGGACCCATTGACCCCATTGGGACAGACCACGACCCCATTGACCCCATTGGGACCCATTGACCCCATTGAGTCCCACCATGACCCCACGGTGCCCCACTGACCCCACGGTGCCCCACTGACCCCATTGAGTCCCACCATGACCCCACGCTGCCCCACTGGCCCCATTGGGTCCCATTGACCCCATTGAGTCCCACCATGACCCCACGCTGCCCCACTGGCCCCATTGAGTCCCACCATGACCCCATGCTGCCCCACTGGCCCCATTGGGTCCCATTGACCCCATTGAGTCCCACCATGACCCCACGGTGCCCCACTGGCCCCATTGAGTCCCATTGACCCCATTGAGTCCCACCATGACCCCACGCTGCCCCACTGACCCCATTGAGTCCCATTGACCCCATTGAGTCCCACCATGACCCCACGCTGCCCCACTGACCCCACGGTGCCCCACTGACCCCATTGAGTCCCACCATGACCCCACGGTGCCCCACTGGCCCCATTGAGTCCCATTGACCCCATTGAGTCCCACCATGACCCCACGGTGCCCCACTGGCCCCATTGAGTCCCATTGACCCCATTGAGTCCCACCATGACCCCACGCTGCCCCACTGGCCCCATTGAGTCCCACCATGACCCCATGCTGCCCCACTGGCCCCATTGGGTCCCATTGACCCCATTGAGTCCCACCATGACCCCACTGGCCCCACGGTGCCCCACTGACCCCATTTTGTCCCCGCAGGCCAAGGGGATTTACGAGAAGGTGGGGGAGGCCACGGAGACGGCGCTGACCTGCCTGGTGGAGAAGATGAACGTCTTCAACACCGACGTGCGCAGCCTCTCCAAAGTGGAGCGCGCCAACGCCTGCAACTCCGTCAGTGCCCCACCTGGCCCCATAGATCCCCATTTGGCCCCATAGATCCCCGTATATCCCCATATATCCTCATATGGCCCCATAGATCCCACATATCCCCATATATCCCCCATATCTGCATATGGCCCCATATGGCCCCATAGATCCCTGTATATCCCCATATATCCTGATATGGCCCCATAGATCCCACATATCCCCATATATCCCCCATATCTGCATATGGCCCCATATGGCCCCATAGATCCCCGTATATCCCCATATATCCTGATATGGCCCCATAGATCCCACATATCCCCATATATCCCCCATATCTGCATATGGCCCCATATGGCCCCATAGATCCCCGTATATCCCCATATATCCTCATATGGCCCCATAGATCCCACATATCCCCATATATCCCCCATATCTGCATATGGCCCCATATGGCCCCATATGGCCCCATAGATCCCCGTATATCCCCATATATCCTCATATGGCCCCATATATCCCACATATCCCCATATATCCCCCATATCTGCATATGGCCCCATAGATCCCCATATATCCCTATATGGCCCCATATATCCCCGTATATCCCCATATATCCCAATATATCCCCCATATTCGCGTATGGCCCCATATAACCCCATATATCCCCACATGGCCCCATATATCCCCATATATCCCACTGACCCCGTTACCACTCCACTGACCCCACTGACCCCACTGACCCCATTGACCCCAATGACCCCAATGACCTCTACTGACCCCCATTGACCCCACTGACCCCGTTACCACTCCACTGACCCCACTGATCCCACTGACCCCATTACTCCCCAACCTCCCCATGGCCCCCCTGACCCCACTGACCCCAATGACCCCAATGACCCCTACTGACCCCTATCGACCCCACTGACCCCATTACCCCCCCAACCTCCCCACGGCCCCCCTGACCCCAATGACCCCTACTGACCCCCACTGACCCCACTGACCCCAATGACCCCAATGACCCCTACTGACCCCCACTGACCCCACTGACCCCAATGACCCCAATGACCCCTACTGACCCCCATTGACCCCACTGACCCCGTTACCACTCCACTGACCCCACTGACCCCACTGACCCCACTGACCCCATTACCCCCCCAACCTCCCCACGGCCCCCCTGACCCCACTGACCCCAATGACCCCTACTGACCCCTACTGACCCCACTGACCCCAATGACCCCAATGACCCCTACTGACCCCCACTGACCCCACTGACCCCAATGACCCCAATGACCCCTACTGACCCCCACTGACCCCACTGACCCCAATGACCCCAATGACCCCTACTGACCCCCATTGACCCCACTGACCCCATTACCACTCCACTGACCCCACTGACCCCACTGACCCCACTGACCCCATTACCCCCCCAACCTCCCCAGGGCCCCCCTGACCCCACTGACCCCACTGACCCCACTGACCCCATTACCCCCCCAACCTCCCCAGGGCCCCCCTGACCCCACTGACCCCACTGACCCCACTGACCCCATTACCCCCCCAACCTCCCCACGGCCCCCCTGACCCCAATGACCCCTACTGACCCCCACTGACCCCACTGACCCCAATGACCCCAATGACCCCTACTGACCCTCTTTGACCCCACTGACCCCGTTACCACTCCACTGACCCCACTGACTCCATTGCCTCCCAGCCCCCCCATGGCCCCCCTGACCCCCTGACCCCCGACCCCTGACCCCTGACCCCGTGACCCGCAGGTAATTAAGCAGCTGATGAAGAAGGAATTCACGCTGGAGTTTTCCCGGGACCGCAAGTCCATGTCGGTTTATTGCTCCCCTGCCAAAGCGTCGCGGGCGGCCGTGGGGAATAAGATGTTCGTTAAGGTCTGACCCCATAGATTCACCCCATAGACCCACCCCATAGACTGGGTCCCACCACGACCCCATTGACTCCATTGGGTCCCACTGACCCCATTTGGTCCCACTGACCCCATTGGGTCTCGCTGACCCCATTTGGTCCCACTGACCCCATTGGGTCCCACTGACCCCATTTGGTCCCACTGACCCCATTGGGTCCCACTGACCCCATTTGGTCCCACTGACCCCATTGGGTCCCACTGACCCCATTGGGTCCCACCTTGACCCCATTGACCCCATTGGGTCCCACCATGACCCCATTGACCCCATTTGGTCCCACTGACCCCATTGGGTCCCACCATGACCCCATTGACCCCATTGGGTCCCACTGACCCCATTTGATCCCACTGACTCCACTGGGTCCCACCATGGCCCCATTGACCCCATTGGGTCCCACTGACCCCATTGGCTCCTACCATGACCCCATTGACCCCATTGGGTCCCATTGACCCCATTGGGTCCCACCATGACCCCACTGACCCCATTGGGTCCCATTGACCCCATTGGCTCCTACCATGACCCCATTGACCCCATTGGGTCCCACTGATCCCATTGGGTCCCACTGACCCCATTGGGTCCCATTGACCCCATTGGCTCCTACCATGACCCCATTGACCCCATTGGGTCCCATTGACCGCATTGGGTCCTACCATGACCCCATTGACCCCATTGGGTCCCACTGACCCCATTGGCTCCTACCATGACCCCATTGACCCCATTGGGTCCCATTGACCCCATTGGCTCCTACCATGACCCCATTGACCCCATTGGGTCCCATTGACCCCATTGGGTCCCACCATGACCCCATTGACCCCATTGGGTCCCATTGACCCCACTGGCTCCTACCATGACCCCATTGACCCCATTGGCTCCTACCATGACCCCATTGACCCCATTGGGTCCCATTGACCCCATTGGCTCCTACCATGTCCCCATTGACCCCATTGGGTCTCATTGACCCCATTGGGTCCCACCATGACCCCACTGACCCCATTGAGTCCCATTGACCCCATTGGCTCCTACCATGACCCCATTGACCCCATTGAGTCCCATTGACCCCATTGGCTCCTACCATGACCCCATTGACCCCATTGGCTCCTACCATGACCCCATTGACCCCATTGGGTCCCATTGACCCCACTGGCTCCTACCATGACCCCATTGACCCCATTGGGTCCCACTGACCCCATTGGCTCCTACCATGACCCCATTGACCCCATTGGGTCCCATTGACCCCATTGGCTCCTACCATGACCCCATTGACCCCATTGAGTCCCATTGACCCCATTGGGTCCCACCATGACCCCATTGACCCCGTTGGGTCCCATTGACCCCACTGGGTCCCACCTTGACCCCATTGACCCCATTTGGTCCCACTGACCCCATTGGCTCCTACCATGACCCCATTGACCCCATTGGGTCCCATTGACCCCATTGGCTCCTACCATGTCCCCATTGACCCCATTGGGTCCCATTGACCCCATTGGTTCCCACCATGACCCCACTGACCCCATTGGCTCCCATTGACCCCATTGGCTCCTACCATGACCCCATTGACCCCCTTGGGTCCCATTGACCCCATTGGCTCCTACCATGACCTCATTGACCCCACTGGCTCCTACCATGACCCCATTGACCCCATTGGGTCCCATTGACCCCACTGGCTCCTACCATGACCCCATTGACCCCATTGAGTCCCATTGACCCCATTGGCTCCCAGTGACCCCAGTGGGTCCCACTGACCCCCTCACCCCCACCCCAGGGTGCCCCCGAGGGCGTCATCGACCGCTGCAATTACGTGCGGGTTGGGACGACGCGCGTCCCGCTGACGCCGGCGGTGAAGGAGAAGATCCTGGCGGTCATCAAGGAGTGGGGGACGGGGAGGGACACCCTGCGCTGCCTGGCCTTGGCCACGCGCGACACCCCGCCCAAGAAGGAGGACATGGTGCTGGAGGATTCCACCAAATTCGCCGAGTACGAGGTGAGGGGGGGGGGGGGTCTGGGGGGCGTCTTTGGGGGGCTTCTGGAGGTGGGCCGGGGCGTCTCGGTGAGGTTCTGAGTCGTGTAGTAGGTGGGAAATGCCATCTTGGTGAGGTTCTGGGTCACCCAACAGCAGGAAATGTCTCCTCTGTGAGGTTCTAGGTCACCCAACAGTGGGAAATGCCATCCCTGTGGGGTTCTGGGTCGTGTAGTAGGTGGGAAATGCCATCTTGGTGAGGTTCTGGGTCACCCAACAGCAGATGATTCCATCTCTAGGAGGTTCTAGGTCACCCAACAGTGGGAAACGTCTCCTCTGTGAGGTTCTAGGTCACCCAACAGCGGGTGATGCCATCCCTGTGAGGTTCTGGGTCGTGTAGTAGGTGGGAAATGCCATCCCTGTGAGGTTCTAGGTCACCCAACAGCAGGAAATGCCATCCCTGTGAGGTTCTAGGTCACCCAACAGCACGAAATGCCATCCCTGTGAGGTTCTAGGTAACTCAACAGTGGGAAATGCCATCTCTGTGAGGTTCTGGGTCACCCAACAGCAGGAAATGTCTTCTCTGTGAGGTTCTAGGTCACCCAACAGTGGGAAATGCCATCCCTGTGAGGTTCTGAGTCGTGTAGTAGGTGGGAAATGCCATCTTGGTGAGGTTCTAGGTCACCCAACAGCAGATGATTCCATCCCTGTGAGGTTCTAGGTCACTCAACAGTGGAAAACGTCTCGTCTGTGAGGTTCTAGGTCACCCAACAGCGGGTGATTCCATCTCTATGAGGTTCTTGGTCACCCAACAGTGGGAAATGCCATCTCTGTGGGGTTCTGGGTCGTGTAGTAGGTGGGAAATGCCATCTTGGTGAGGTTCTGGGTCACCCAACAGCAGATGATTCCATCTCTATGAGGTTCTTGGTCACCCAACAGTGGGAAATGCCATCTCTGTGGGGTTCTGGGTCGTGTAGTAGGTGGGAAATGCCATCTTGGTGAGGTTCTGGGTCACCCAACAGCAGATGATTCCATCTCTAGGAGGTTCTAGGTCACCCAACAGTGGGAAACGTCTCCTCTGTGAGGTTCTAGGTCACCCAACAGCGGGTGATGCCATCCCTGTGAGGTTCTGGGTCGTGTAGTAGGTGGGAAATGCCATCCCTGTGAGGTTCTAGGTCACCCAACAGCAGGAAATGCCATCCCTGTGAGGTTCTAGGTCACCCAACAGCACGAAATGCCATCCCTGTGAGGTTCTAGGTAACTCAACAGTGGGAAATGCCATCTCTGTGAGGTTCTGGGTCACCCAACAGCAGGAAATGTCTCCTCTGTGAGGTTCTGGGTCACCCAACAGTGGGAAATGCCATCCCTGTGGGGTTCTGGGTCGTGTAGTAGGTGGGAAATGCCATCTTGGTGAGGTTCTAGGTCACCCAACAGCAGATGATTCCATCCCTGTGAGGTTCTAGGTAACTCAACAGTGGGAAACGTCTCCTCTGTGAGGTTCTAGGTCACCCAACAGCGGGTGATTCCATCTCTATGAGGTTCTGGGTCACCCAACAGTGGGAAATGCCATCCCTGTGAGGTTCTGAGTCGTGTAGTAGGTGGGAAATGCCATCTTGGTGAGGTTCTAGGTCACCCAACAGCAGATGATTCCATCTCTGTGAGGTTCTGGGTCACCCAACAGCAGGAAATGTCTTCTCTGTGAGGTTCTAGGTCACCCAACAGCAGGAAGTTGTAACTCCGTGAGGTTCTAGGTCACCCAACAGCGGGTGATTCAATCTCCATGAGGTTCTAGGTCACCCAACAGCAGGAAATGCCATCCCTGTGAGGTTCTAGGTCACCCAACAGCACGAAATGCCATCCCTGTGAGGTTCTAGGTAACTCAACAGTGGGAAATGCCATCTCTGTGAGGTTCTGGGTCACCCAACAGCAGGAAATGTCTCCTCTGTGAGGTTCTGGGTCACCCAACAGTGGGAAATGCCATCCCTGTGGGGTTCTGGGTCGTGTAGTAGGTGGGAAATGCCATCTTGGTGAGGTTCTAGGTCACCCAACAGCAGATGATTCCATCCCTGTGAGGTTCTAGGTCACTCAACAGTGGGAAACGTCTCCTCTGTGAGGTTCTAGGTCACCCAACAGCGGGTGATGCCATCCCTGTGAGGTTCTGGGTCGTGTAGTAGGTGGGAAATGCCATCCCTGTGAGGTTCTAGGTCACCCAACAGCAGGAAATGCCATCCCTGTGAGGTTCTAGGTCACCCAACAGCACGAAATGCCATCCCTGTGAGGTTCTAGGTAACTCAACAGTGGGAAATGCCATCTCTGTGAGGTTCTGGGTCACCCAACAGCAGGAAATGTCTCCTCTGTGAGGTTCTGGGTCACCCAACAGTGGGAAATGCCATCCCTGTGGGGTTCTGGGTCGTGTAGTAGGTGGGAAATGCCATCTTGGTGAGGTTCTAGGTCACCCAACAGCAGATGATTCCATCCCTGTGAGGTTCTAGGTAACTCAACAGTGGGAAACGTCTCCTCTGTGAGGTTCTAGGTCACCCAACAGCGGGTGATTCCATCTCTATGAGGTTCTGGGTCACCCAACAGTGGGAAATGCCATCCCTGTGAGGTTCTGAGTCGTGTAGTAGGTGGGAAATGCCATCTTGGTGAGGTTCTAGGTCACCCAACAGCAGATGATTCCATCTCTGTGAGGTTCTGGGTCACCCAACAGCAGGAAATGTCTTCTCTGTGAGGTTCTAGGTCACCCAACAGCAGGAAGTTGTAACTCCGTGAGGTTCTAGGTCACCCAACAGCGGGTGATTCAATCTCCATGAGGTTCTAGGTCACCCAACAGCACGAAATGCCATCCCTGTGAGGTTCTAGGTCACCCAACAGCAGGAAATGTCTTCTCTGTGGGGTTCTGGGTCACTCAACAGCAGGAAGTTGTATCTCCATGAGGTTCTGGGTCACCCAACAGCAGGAAATGCCATCTCTGTGAGGTTCTGGGTCGTGTAGTAGGTGGGAAATGCCATCTTGGTGAGGTTCTGGGTCACCCAACAGTGGGAAATGCCATCCCTGTGGGGTTCTAGGTCACCCAACAGCGGGTGATGCCATCTCTATGAGGTTCTAGGTCACCCAACAGCAGATGATTCCATCTCTGTGAGGTTCTAGGTAACTCAACAGTGGGAAATGCCATCTCTGTGGGGTTCTGGGTCGTGTAGTAGGTGGGAAATGCCATCTTGGTGAGGTTCTAGGTCACCCAACAGCACGAAATGCCATCCCTGTGAGGTTCTAGGTAACTCAACAGCGGGAAATGCCATCTCTATGAGGTTCTGGGTCACCCAACAGCAGGAAGTTGTATCTCCGTGAGGTTCTAGGTCACCCAACAGCAGGAAATGCCATCTCTGTGAGGTTCTAGGTAACTCAACAGTGGGAAATGCCATCCCTGTGAGGTTCTGGGTCACCCAACAGCACGAAATGCCATCTCCATGAGGTTCTAGGTAACTCAACAGCAGGAAATGCCATCTCTATGAGGTTCTAGGTCACCCAACAGTGGGAAATGCCATCTCTGTGAGGTTCTGGGTCGTGTAGTAGGTGGGAAATGCCATCTTGGTGAGGTTCTGGGTCACCCAACAGTGGGAAATGCCATCCCTGTGGGGTTCTAGGTCACCCAACAGCGGGTGATGCCATCTCTATGAGGTTCTAGGTCACCCAACAGCAGATGATTCCATCTCTGTGAGGTTCTAGGTAACTCAACAGTGGGAAATGCCATCTCTGTGGGGTTCTGGGTCGTGTAGTAGGTGGGAAATGCCATCTTGGTGAGGTTCTAGGTCACCCAACAGCACGAAATGCCATCCCTGTGAGGTTCTGGGTCACCCAACAGCAGGAAGTTGTATCTCCGTGAGGTTCTAGGTCACCCAACAGCAGGAAATGCCATCTCTGTGAGGTTCTAGGTAACTCAACAGTGGGAAACGTCTCCTCTATGAGGTTCTGGGTCACCCAACAGTGGGAAATGCCATCTCCATGAGGTTCTAGGTAACTCAATAGTGTGTAATATCATGTCTGTGAGATTCTAGGTTGCCCAACAGGGGGAAACGTCTCCTCTGTGAGGTTCTATGTCACCCAACAGCAGGAAATTGTATCTCCATGAGGTTCTAGGTCACCCAACAGCACGAAATGCCATCTTGGTGAGGTTCTAGGTCACCCAACAGTGGGAAATGCCATCCCTGTGAGGTTCTGGGTCACCCAACAGTGGGAAATGCCATCTCTATGAGGTTCTAGGTCACTCAACAGCAGGAAGTTGTATCTCCATGAGGTTCTGGGTCACCCAACAGTGGGAAATGCCATCTCTGTGAGGTTCTGGGTCGTGTAGTAGGTGGGAAATGCCATCCCTGTGAGGTTCTAGGTCACTCAACAGCAGGAAGTTGTATCTCTATGTGGTTCTGGGTCACCCAACAGCACGAAATGCCATCCCTGTGAGGTTCTAGGTAACTCAACAGTGGGAAATGCCATCTCTGTGAGGTTCTGGGTCACCCAACAGCAGGAAATGTCTTCTCTGTGAGGTTCTAGGTCACCCAACAGCACGAAATGCCATCCCTGTGAGGTTCTAGGTCACCCAACAGCAGGAAATGTCTTCTCTGTGAGGTTCTAGGTCACCCAACAGTGGGAAATGCCATCCCTGTGAGGTTCTGAGTCGTGTAGTAGGTGGGAAATGCCATCTTGGTGAGGTTCTAGGTCACCCAACAGCACGAAATGCCATCCCTGTGAGGTTCTGGGTCACCCAACAGCAGGAAGTTGTATCTCCGTGAGGTTCTAGGTCACCCAACAGCAGGAAATGCCATCTCTGTGAGGTTCTAGGTAACTCAACAGTGGGAAACGTCTCCTCTATGAGGTTCTGGGTCACCCAACAGTGGGAAATGCCATCTCCATGAGGTTCTAGGTAACTCAATAGTGTGTAATATCATGTCTGTGAGATTCTAGGTTACCCAACAGGGGGAAACGTCTCCTCTGTGAGGTTCTATGTCACCCAACAGCAGGAAATTGTATCTCCATGAGGTTCTAGGTCACCCAACAGCAGGAAATGCCATCTTGGTGAGGTTCTAGGTCACCCAACAGCGGGAAATGCCATCTCTATGAGGTTGTAGGCCACCCAGCAGGGCACAATATCACCTCAGTGAAGTTGCATCCCGCCAACCGCACACAACCCCCCCTTGACCCCCCACCCCCCGTCACCCTCCAACCTTCCCCCAACCCCCCAACCCCACAACCTCCCCCCATTTTAACCCCAAACAGACCGACCTGACCTTCGTGGGCTGCGTGGGGATGTTGGATCCGCCCCGGAAGGAGGTGATGGGTTCCATCCAATTGTGTCGCGACGCCGGCATTCGAGTCATCATGATCACCGGGGACAACAAAGGGACGGCCATCGCCATCTGCCGCCGCATCGGCATCTTCTCGGAGGACGAGGAGGTGACGGGGAAGGCCTACACGGGGAGGGAGTTTGACGACCTCCCCCCGGCCGAGCAGAGGGAGGCCTGTCGCCGGGCCTGCTGCTTCGCCCGCGTCGAACCCACCCACAAATCCAAGATCGTCGAGTTCCTGCAGTCCTTCGACGAGATCACGGCCATGGTGGGTAGGGGGGGACACCCCCCTTTTCACCCCCCCATTGACCCCACTGACCCCATTGACCCCATTGAGTCCCATTGACCCCATAGAGTCCCATTGACCCCATTGGGTCCCACCGTGACCCCATTGACCCCATTGGGTTCCATTGACCCCATTGAGTCCCATTGACCCCATTGAGTTCCATTGACCCCATTGGGTCCCACTGTGACCCCAATGACCCCATTGGGTCCCACCATGACCCCATTGACCCCATTGAGTCCCATTGACCCCATTGGGTCCCACTGTCCCCATTGGGTCCCACCGTGACTCCATTGACCCCATTGGTTCCCACCATGACCCCATTGACTCCATTGAGTCCCATTGACCCCATTGAGTCCCATTGACCCCATAGAGTCCCACTGACCCCATTGGGTCCCACCGTGACCCCATTGACCCCATTGGGTCTCCTTGACCTCGTTGAGTCCCACTGACCCCATTGAGTCCCACCATGACACTATTGACCCCTTTGGGTCCCATTGACCCCATCGGGTCCCACCGTGACCCCATTGACCCCATTGGGTCCCATTGACCCCGTTGAGTCCCATTGACCCCATTGGGTCCCATTGACCCCATTGAGTCCCATTGACCCCATTGAGTTCCATTGACCCCATTGGGTCCCACTGTGACCCCAATGACCCCATTGGGTCCCACCATGACCCCATTGACCCCATTGAGTCCCATTGACCCCATTGGGTCCCACTGTCCCCATTGGGCCCCACCGTGACTCCATTGACCCCATTGGTTCCCACCATGACCCCATTGACTCCATTGAGTCCCATTGACCCCATTGAGTCCCATTGACCCCATAGAGTCCCACTGACCCCATTGGGTCCCACCGTGACCCCATTGACCCCATTGGGTTCCATTGACCCCATCGGGTCCCACCATCACCCATTGACCCCACTGAGTCCCACTGACCCCATTGGGTCTCCTTGACCTCGTTGAGTCCCATTGACCCCATTGGGTCCCATTGACCCCATTGAGTCCCATTGACCCCATTGAGTTCCATTGACCCCATTGGGTCCCACTGTGACCCCAATGACCCCATTGGGTCCCACCATGACCCCATTGACCCCATTGAGTCCCATTGACCCCATTGGGTCCCATTGACCCCATTGGGTCCCACTGTGACCCCAATGACCCCATTGGGTCCCACCATGACCCCATTGACCCCATTGAGTCCCATTGACCCCATTGGGTCCCACTGTCCCCATTGGGTCCCACCGTGACTCCATTGACCCCATTGGTTCCCACCATGACCCCATTGACTCCATTGAGTCCCATTGACCCCATTGAGTCCCATTGACCCCATAGAGTCCCACTGACCCCATTGGGTCCCACCGTGACCCCATTGACCCCATTGGGTCTCCTTGACCTCGTTGAGTCCCACTGACCCCATTGAGTCCCACCATGACACTATTGACCCCTTTGGGTCCCATTGACCCCATCGGGTCCCACCGTGACCCCATTGACCCCATTGGGTCCCATTGACCCCGTTGAGTCCCATTGACCCCATTGGGTCCCATTGACCCCATTGAGTCCCATTGACCCCATTGAGTTCCATTGACCCCATTGGGTCCCACTGTGACCCCAATGACCCCATTGGGTCCCACCATGACCCCATTGACCCCATAGAGTCCCACTGACCCCATTGGGTCCCACCGTGACCCCATTGACCCCATTGGGTCTCCTTGACCTCGTTGAGTCCCACTGACCCCATTGAGTCCCACCATGACACTATTGACCCCTTTGGGTCCCATTGACCCCATCGGGTCCCACCGTGACCCCATTGACCCCATTGGGTCCCATTGACCCCTTTGGGTCCCATTGACCCCATCGGGTCCCACCGTGACCCCATTGACCCCATTGAGTCCCATTGACCCCATTGAGTTCCATTGACCCCATTGGGTCCCACTGTGACCCCAATGACCCCATTGGGTCCCACCATGACCCCATTGACCCCATTGAGTCCCATTGACCCCATTGGGTCCCACAGACCCCATTGACTCCAACCATCACCCCATTGAGTCCCACTGACCCCATTGGCTCCCACCATCACCCCACTGACCTCATTCAGTCCCACTCACCCCATTGGCTCCCACCATCACCCCATTGATTCCCACTGACCCCATTGGCTCCCACCATCACCCCATTGATTCCCACTGACCCCATTGACTCCCACCATGACCCCATTGAGTCCCACTGACCCCATTGACTCCCACCATCACCCCATTGAGTCCCACTGACCCCATTGGCTCCCACCATCACCCCATTCAGTCCCACTCACCCCATTGGCTCCCACCATCACCCCATTCAGTCCCACTCACCCCATTGGCTCCCACCATCACCCCATTGATTCCCACTCACCCCATTGGCTCCCACCATCACCCCACTGAGTCCCACTGCCCCCATTGGCTCCCACCATCACCCCACTGACCTCATTCAGTCCCACTCACCCCATTGACTCCCACCATCACCCCATTGATTCCCACTGACCCCATTGACTCCCACCATCACCCCATTGATTCCCACTGACCCCATTGACTCCCACCATCACCCCACTGACCTCATTCAGTCCCACTGACCCCATTGGCTCCCACCATCACCCCATTGACCCCATTGAGTCTCACTGACCCCATTGGCTCCCACCATCACCCCATTGAGTCCCACTGACCCCATTGTCTCCCACCATCACCCCATTGACCCCATTGAGTCTCACTGACCCCATTGGCTCCCACCATCACCCCATTCAGTCCCACTGACCCCATTGGCTCCCACCATCACCCCATTGATTCCCACTGACCCCATTGGCTCCCACCATCACCCCATTGATTCCCACTGACCCCATTGGCTCCCACCATCACCCCATTGAGTCCCACTGACCCCATTGACTCCCACCATCACCCCATTGAGTCCCACTGACCCCATTGGCTCCCACCATCACCCCATTGAGTCCCACTGACCCCATTGACTCCCACCATCACCCCATTGAGTCCCACTGACCCCATTGACTCCCACCATCACCCCATTGATTCCCACTGACCCCATTGGCTCCCACCATCACCCCATTGATTCCCACTGACCCCATTGGCTCCCACCATCACCCCATTGAGTCCCACTGACCCCATTGGCTCCCACCATCACCCCATTGAGTCCCACTGACCCCATTGGCTCCCACCATCACCCCATTCAGTCCCACTCACCCCATTGGCTCCCACCATCACCCCATTGATTCCCACTCACCCCATTGGCTCCCACCATCACCCCATTGAGTCCCACTGACCCCATTGGCTCCCACCATCACCCCATTGATTCCCACTGACCCCATTGACTCCCACCATCACCCCATTCAGTCCCACTGACCCCATTGGCTCCCACCATCACCCCACTGACCTCATTCAGTCCCACTCACCCCATTGACTCCCACCATGACCCCATTGAGTCCCACTGACCCCATTGACTCCCACCATCACCCCATTGAGTCCCACTGACCCCATTGGCTCCCACCATCACCCCATTGAGTCCCACTGACCCCACTGGCTCCCCCTATGACCCCACTGACCCCACTGAGTCCCACTGACCCCATTGGCTCCCACCATCACCCCATTGAGTCCCACCATCACCCACTGTCTCCCCCTATGACCCCACTGACCCCACTGAGTCCCACTGCCCCCATTGGCTCCCACCATCACCCCACTGACCCCATTGATTCCCACAGACCCCATTGGCTCCCACCATCACCCCATTGATTCCCACTGACCCCATTGGCTCCCACCATCACCCACTGTCTCCCCCTATGACCCCACTGACCCCATTGATTCCCACTGACCCCATTGGCTCCCACCATCACCCACTGTCTCCCCCTATGACCCCACTGACCCCATTGATTCCCACTGACCCCATTGGCTCCCACCATCACCCACTGTCTCCCCCTATGACCCCACTGACCCCATTGATTCCCACTGACCCCATTGGCTCCCACCATCACCCACTGTCTCCCCCTATGACCCCACTGACCCCATTGATTCCCACTGACCCCATTGGCTCCCACCATCACCCACTGTCTCCCCCTATGACCCCACTGACCCCATTGATTCCCACTGACCCCCATTGGCTCCCACCATCACCCACTGTCTCCCCCTATGACCCCACTGACCCCATTGATTCCCACTGACCCCATTGGCTCCCACCATCACCCACTGTCTCCCCCTATGACCCCACTGACCCCATTGATTCCCACTGACCCCATTGGCTCCCACCATCACCCACTGTCTCCCCCTATGACCCCCACTGACCCCATTGATTCCCACTGACCCCATTGGCTCCACCATCACCCACTGTCTCCCCCTATGACCCCACTGACCCCATTGATTCCCACTGACCCCATTGGCTCCCACCATCACCCACTGTCTCCCCCTATGACCCCACTGACCCCATTGGCTCCCACCATCACCCACTGTCTCCCCCTATGACCCCACTGACCCATTGGCTCCCACCATCACCCACTGTCTCCCCCTATGACCCCACTGACCCCATTGATTCCCACTGACCCCATTGGCTCCCACCATCACCCACTGTCTCCCCCTATGACCCCACTGACCCCATTGGCTCCCACCATCACCCACTGTCTCCCCCTATGACCCCACTGACCCCATTGATTCCCACTGACCCCATTGGCTCCCACCATCACCCACTGTCTCCCCCTATGACCCCACTGACCCCATTGATTCCCACTGACCCCATTGGCTCCCACCATCACCCACTGTCTCCCCCTATGACCCCACTGACCCCATTGGCTCCCACCATCACCCACTGTCTCCCCCTATGACCCCACTGACCCACATTGATTCCCACTGACCCCATTGGCTCCCACCATCACCCACTGTCTCCCCCTACGACCCCACTGCCCCCGCTGACCCCATCCCCTCTCACCCCCCAGACAGGCGACGGTGTGAACGACGCCCCGGCTCTGAAGAAGGCCGAGATCGGCATCGCCATGGGATCCGGCACCGCCGTGGCCAAAACGGCCTCCGAAATGGTGCTGGCTGACGACAACTTCTCCACCATCGTGGCGGCGGTGGAGGAGGGCCGCGCCATCTACAACAACATGAAGCAGTTCATCCGCTACCTCATCTCCTCCAACGTCGGGGAGGTGGTCTGGTGAGCCCCCCCCCCCCCAGCGGCGCCCAGCAGAGCCCAGCGGTTCCACCCAGTGCCTCCCAGTAGCGCCCAGTGCTTCCCAGTAGCACCCAGTGCCTCCCAGTAGCGCCCAGTCCCACCATTTCCCCTCCGCTCCCCTCCATTCCTCACCATTTCCCATCCACTTCCTCCCATTTCCCATCTACTTCCTCCCAGTCCCACCCAGTCCCTCCCAGTCCTTCCCAGTCCCTCCCAGTAACTCCCAGTTCCACCCCAGTCCCACCATTCCTCACCATTTCCCCTCCATTCCCCTCCATTCCTCCCATTTCCCATCGACTTTCCCCCATTTCCCATCTACTTCCTCCCAGTTCCTCCCAGTGCCTCCCAGTAGCGCCCAGTGCCTCCCAGTAGCGCCCAGTCCCCACCATTTCCCCTCCGCTCCCCTCCATTCCTCCCATTTCCATCGACTTCCTCCCATTTCCCATCCACTTCCTCACATTTCCCATCTACTTCCTTCCAGTCCCTCCCAGTCCCTCCCAGTTCCTCCCAGTCCCACCGTTTCCCACACCATTTCCCCTCCGCTCCCCTCCATTCCTCACCATTTCCCATCGACTTCCTCCCATTTCCCATCTACTTCCTCCCAGTAATGCCCAGTCCCTCCCAGTCCCTCCCAGTCCTTCCCAGTGCCTCCCAGTAACTCCCAGTGCCTCCCAGTAGCGCCCAGTCCCCACCATTTCCCCTCCACTCCCCTCCATTCCTCACCATTTCCCATCGACTTCCTCCCATTTCCCATCGACTTCCCCCCATTTCCCATCTACTTCCTCCCATTTCCCATCAACTTCCTCCCATTTCCCATCTACTTCCCCCCCATTTCCCATCTACTTCCTCCCAGTAATGCCCAGTCCCTCCCACTTCCTCCCAGTCCCACCATTCCTCACCATTTCCCCTCCACTCCCCTCCATTCTTCAACATTTCCCATCCACTTCCTCCCATTTCCCATCGACTTCCCCCCATTTCCCATCTACTTCCTCCCAGTCCCTCCCAGTCCCTCCCAGTTCCTCCCAGTTCCTCCCAGTGCCTCCCAGTAGCACCCAGTGCCTCCCAGTAGCACCCAGTCCCACCATTTCCCCTCCGCTCCCCTCCATTCCTCACCATTTCCCATCCACTTCCTCCCATTTCCCATCTACTTCCTCCCAGTACCACCCAGTCCCTCCCAGTCCCTTCCCAGTCCCTCCCAGTAACTCCCAGTTCCACCCAGTCCACCATTCCTCACCATTTCCCCTCCATTCCCCTCCATTCCTCCCATTTCCCATCCACTTCCTCCCATTTCCCATCGACTTTCCCCCATTTCCCATCTACTTCCTCCCAGTTCCTCCCAGTGCCTCCCAGTAGCGCCCAGTCCCCACCATTTCCCCTCCGCTCCCCTCCATTCCTCCCATTTCCCATCCACTTCCTCCCATTTCCCATCTACTTCCCCCCCATTTCCCATCTACTTCCTCCCAGTAATGCCCAGTTCCTCCCAGTCCCTCCCAGTCCTTCCCAGTCCCTCCCAGTACTGCCAGTGCCCACCATTTCCCCATTATTTCACCTCCAGTCCCCTCCAGTCCCCCCCATTTCCCATCCACTTCCCCCCATTTCCCATCTACTTCCTCCCAGTCCCTCCCAGTCCCTCCCAGTTCCTCCCAGTCCCACCATTCCCCACCATTTCCCCTCCACTCCCCTCCATTCCTCACCATTTCCCATCTACTTCCTCCCATTTCCCATCAACTTCCTCCCATTTCCCATCTACTTCCCCCCCATTTCCCATCTACTTCCTCCCAGTAATGCCCAGTCCCTCCCAGTTCCTCCCAGTCCCTCCCAGTGCCTCCCAGTCCCACCGTTTCCCCACCATTTCCCCTCCGCTCCCCTCCATTCCTCACCATTTCCCATCCACTTCCTCCCATTTCCCATCTACTTCCTCCCAGTACCACCCAGTCCCTCCCAGTCCTTCCCAGTCCCTCCCAGTAACTCCCAGTTCCACCCAGTCCCACCATTCCTCACCATTTCCCCTCCATTCCCCTCCATTCCTCCCATTTTCCCATCCACTTCCTCCCATTTCCCATCGACTTTCCCCCATTTCCCATCTACTTCCTCCCAGTTCCTCCCAGTGCCTCCCAGTCCCTCCCAGTCCCTCCCAGTCCTTCCCAGTCCCCTCCCAGTAGCGCCCACTCCCACCATTTCCCCTCCGCTCCCCTCCATTCCTCACCATTTCCCATCCACTTCCTCCCATTTCCCATCTACTTCCCCCCCATTTCCCATCTACTTCCTCCCAGTAATGCCCAGTTCCTCCCAGTCCCTCCCAGTCCTTCCCAGTCCCTCCCAGTACTGCCCAGTGCCACCATTTCCCCATTATTTCACCTCCAGTCCCCTCCAGTCCCCCCCATTTCCCATCCACTTCCCCCCATTTCCCATCTACTTCCTCCCAGTCCCTCCCAGTCCCTCCCAGTTCCTCCCAGTCCCACCATTCCCCACCATTTCCCCTCCACTCCCCTTCATTCCTCACCATTTCCATCTACTTCCTCCCATTTCCCATCCACTTCCTCCCATTTCCCATCTACTTCCTCCCAGTACCACCCAGTCCCTCCCAGTCCTTCCCAGTCCCTCCCAGTAACTCCCAGTTCCACCCAGTCCCACCATTCCTCACCATTTCCCCTCCATTCCCTCCATTCCTCCCATTTCCCATCCACTTCCCCCCATTTCCCATCGACTTTCCCCCATTTCCCATCTACTTCCTCCCAGTTCCTCCCAGTGCCTCCCAGTAGCGCCCAGTGCCTCCCAGTAGCGCCCAGTCCCACCATTTCCCCTCCGCTCCCCTCCATTCCTCCCATTTCCCATCCACTTCCTCCCATTTCCCATCTACTTCCTTCCAGTCCCTCCCAGTCCCCTCCAGTTCCTCCCAGTCCCACCGTTTCCCCACCATTTCCCCTCCGCTCCCCTCCATTCCTCACCATTTCCCATCGACTTCCTCCCATTTCCCATCCACTTCCTCCCATTTCCCATCCACTTCCTCCCATTTCCCATCCACTTCCTCCCATTTCCCATCTACTTCCTCCCAGTAATGCCCAGTCCCTCCCAGTCCCCTCCCAGTCCTTCCCAGTGCCTCCCAGTAACTCCCAGTGCCTCCCAGTAGCGCCCAGTCCCACCATTTCCCCTCCACTCCCCTCCATTCTCCCCATTTCCCATCGACTTCCTCCCATTTCCCATCGACTTCCCCCCATTTCCCATCTACTTCCTCCCATTTCCCATCAACTTCCTCCCATTTCCCATCTACTTCCCCCCCATTTCCCATCTACTTCCTCCCAGTAATGCCCAGTCCCTCCACTTCCTCCCAGTCCCACCATTCCTCACCATTTCCCCTCCACTCCCCTCCATTCTTCACCATTTCCCATCCACTTCCTCCCCATTTCCCATCGACTTCCCCCCATTTCCCATCTACTTCCCTCCCAGTACCACCCAGTCCCTCCCAGTCCTTCCCAGTCCCTCCCAGTAACTCCCAGTTCCACCCAGTCCCACCATTCCTCACCATTTCCCCTCCATTCCCCTCCATTCCTCCCATTTCCCATCCACTTCCTCCCATTTCCCATCGACTTTCCCCCATTTCCCATCTACTTCCTCCCAGTTCCTCCCAGTGCCTCCCAGTAGCGCCCAGTCCCTCCCAGTAGCGCCCAGTCCCACCATTTCCCCTCCGCTCCCCTCCATTCCTCCATTTTCCCATCTACTTCCCCCCATTTCCCATCTACTTCCCCCCATTTCCCATCTACTTCCTCCCAGTAATGCCCAGTCCCTCCCAGTCCCTCCCAGTTCCTCCCAGTCCCTCCCAGTCCCTCCCAGTCCTTCCCAGTCCCTCCCAGTAGCGCCCACTCCCACCATTTCCCCTCCGCTCCCCTCCATTCCTCACCATTTCCCATCCACTTCCTCCCATTTCCCATCTACTTCCCCCCCATTTCCCATCTACTTCCTCCCAGTAATGCCCAGTTCCTCCCAGTCCCTCCCAGTCCTTCCCAGTCCCTCCCAGTACTGCCCAGTGCCACCATTTCCCCATTATTTCACCTCCAGTCCCCTCCAGTCCCCCCCATTTCCCATCCACTTCCCCCCATTTCCCATCTACTTCCTCCCAGTCCCTCCCAGTCCCTCCCAGTTCCTCCCAGTCCCACCATTCCCCACCATTTCCCCTCCACTCCCCTTCATTCCTCACCATTTCCCATCTACTTCCTCCCATTTCCCATCAACTTCCTCCCATTTCCCATCTACTTCCCCCCCATTTCCCATCTACTTCCTCCCAGTAATGCCCAGTCCCTCCCAGTTCCTCCCAGTCCCTCCAGTTCCTCCCAGTCCCACCGTTTCCCCACCATTTCCCCTCCGCTCCCCTCCATTCCTCACCATTTCCCATCCACTTCCTCCCATTTCCCATCTACTTCCTCCCAGTCCCACCCAGTCCCTCCCAGTCCTTCCCAGTCCCTCCCAGTAACTCCCAGTTCCACCCAGTCCCACCATTCCTCACCATTTCCCCTCCATTCCCCTCCATTCCTCCCATTTCCCATCCACTTCCCCCCATTTCCCATCGACTTTCCCCCCATTTCCCATCTACTTCCTCCCAGTTCCTCTCAGTGCCTCCCAGTAGCGCCCAGTGCCTCCCAGTAGCGCCCAGTCCCACCATTTCCCCTCTGCTCCCCTCCATTCCTCCCATTTCCCATCCACTTCCTCCCATTTCCCATCTACTTCCTTCCAGTCCCTCCCAGTCCCTCCCAGTTCCTCCCAGTCCCACCGTTTCCCCACCATTTCCCCCTCCGCTCCCCTCCATTCCTCACCATTTCCCATCGACTTCCTCCCATTTCCCATCCACTTCCTCCCATTTCCCATCCACTTCCTCCCATTTCCCCATCCACTTCCTCCCATTTCCATCTACTTCCTCCCAGTAATGCCCAGTCCCTCCCAGTCCCTCCCAGTCCCTTCCCAGTGCCTCCCAGTAACTCCCAGTGCCTCCCAGTAGCGCCCAGTCCCACCATTTCCCCTCCACTCCCCTCCATTCCTCACCATTTCCCATCGACTTCCTCCCATTTCCCATCGACTTCTCCCCATTTCCATCTACTTCCTCCCATTTCCCATCAACTTCCTCCCATTTCCCATCTACTTCCCCCCCATTTCCCATCTACTTCCTCCCAGTAATGCCCAGTCCCTCCCACTTCCTCCCAGTCCCACCATTCCTCACCATTTCCCCTCCACTCCCCTCCATTCTTCACCATTTCCCATCCACTTCCTCCCATTTCCCATCGACTTCCCCCCATTTCCCATCTACTTCCTCCCAGTCCCTCCCAGTCCCTCCCAGTTCCTCCAGTCCCTCCCAGTGCCTCCCAGTAGCACCCAGTGCCTCCCAGTAGCACCCAGTCCCACCATTTCCCCTCCGCTCCCCTCCATTCCTCACCATTTCCCATCCACTTCCTCCCATTTCCCATCTACTTCCTCCCAGTACCACCCCAGTCCCTCCCAGTCCTTCCCAGTCCCTCCCAGTAACTCCCAGTTCCACCCAGTCCCACCATTCCTCACCATTTCCCCTCCATTCCCCTCCATTCCTCCCATTTCCCATCCACTTCCTCCCATTTCCCATCGACTTTCCCCCATTTCCCATCTACTTCCTCCCAGTTCCTCCCAGTGCCTCCCAGTAGCGCCCAGTCCCTCCCAGTAGCGCCCAGTCCCCACCATTTCCCCTCCGCTCCCCTCCATTCCTCCCATTTCCCATCTACTTCCCCCCATTTCCCATCTACTTCCCCCCATTTCCCATCTACTTCCTCCCAGTAATGCCCAGTCCCTCCCAGTCCCTCCCAGTTCCTCCCAGTCCCTCCCAGTCCCTCCCAGTCCTTCCCAGTCCCTCCCAGTAGCGCCCACTCCCACCATTTCCCCTCCGCTCCCCTCCATTCCTCACCATTTCCCATCCACTTCCTCCCATTTCCCATCTACTTCCCCCCCATTTCCCATCTACTTCCTCCCAGTAATGCCCAGTTCCTCCCAGTCCCTCCCAGTCCTTCCCAGTCCCTCCCAGTACTGCCCAGTGCCACCATTTCCCCATTATTTCACCTCCAGTCCCCTCCAGTCCCCCCATTTCCCATCCACTTCCCCCCATTTCCCATCTACTTCCTCCCAGTAATGCCCAGTCCCTCCCACTTCCTCCCAGTCCCACCATTCCTCACCATTTCCCCTCCACTCCCCTCCATTCTTCACCATTTCCCATCCACTTCCTCCCATTTCCCATCGACTTCCCCCCATTTCCCATCTACTTCCTCCCAGTCCCTCCCAGTCCCTCCCAGTTCCTCCCAGTCCCTCCCAGTGCCTCCCAGTAGCACCCAGTGCCTCCCAGTAGCACCCAGTCCCACCATTTCCCCTCCGCTCCCCTCCATTCCTCACCATTTCCCATCCACTTCCTCCCATTTCCCATCTACTTCCTCCCAGTACCACCCAGTCCCTCCCAGTCCTTCCCAGTCCCTCCCAGTAACTCCCAGTTCCACCCAGTCCCACCATTCCTCACCATTTCCCCTCCATTCCCCTCCATTCCTCCCATTTCCCATCCACTTCCTCCCATTTCCCATCGACTTTCCCCATTTCCCATCTACTTCCTCCCAGTTCCTCCCAGTGCCTCCCAGTAGCGCCCAGTCCCTCCCAGTAGCGCCCAGTCCCACCATTTCCCCTCCGCTCCCCTCCATTCCTCCCATTTCCCATCTACTTCCCCCCATTTCCCATCTACTTCCCCCCATTTCCCATCTACTTCCTCCAGTAATGCCCAGTCCCTCCCAGTCCCTCCCAGTCCTTCCCAGTGCCTCCCAGTAACTCCCAGTGCCTCCCAGTAGCGCCCAGTCCCACCATTTCCCCTCCGCTCCCCTCCATTCCTCACCATTTCCCATCCACTTCCTCCCATTTCCCATCCACTTCCTCCCATTTCCCATCCACTTCCTCCCATTTCCCATCTACTTCCTCCCAGTAATGCCCAGTCCCTCCCAGTCCCTCCCAGTCCTTCCCAGTGCCTCCCAGTAACTCCCAGTGCCTCCCAGTAGCGCCCAGTCCCACCATTTCCCCTCCGCTCCCCTCCATTCCTCCCATTTCCCATCGACTTCCTCCCATTTCCCATCTACTTCCCCCCCATTTCCCATCTACTTCCTCCCAGTAATGCCCAGTCCCTCCCAGTCCCTCCCAGTCCTTCCCAGTGCCTCCCAGTAACTCCCAGTGCCTCCCAGTAGCGCCCAGTCCCACCATTTCCCCTCCGCTCCCCTCCATTCCTCCCATTTCCCATCGACTTCCTCCCATTTCCCATCTACTTCCCCCCCATTTCCCATCTACTTCCTCCCAGTAATGCCCAGTTCCTCCCAGTCCCTCCCAGTCCTTCCCAGTCCCTCCCAGTACTGCCCAGTGCCACCATTTCCCCATTATTTCACCTCCAGTCCCCTCCAGTCCCCCCCATTTCCCATCCACTTCCCCCCATTTTTCATCTACTTCCTCCCAGTCCCTCCCAGTCCCTCCCAGTTCCTCCCAGTCCCACCATTCCCCACCATTTCCCCTCCACTCCCCTTCATTCCTCACCATTTCCCATCTACTTCCTCCCATTTCCCATCAACTTCCTCCCATTTCCCATCTACTTCCCCCCCATTTCCCATCTACTTCCTCCCAGTAATGCCCAGTCCCTCCCAGTTCCTCCCAGTCCCTCCCAGTTCCTCCCAGTCCCACCGTTTCCCCACCATTTCCCCTCCGCTCCCCTCCATTCCTCACCATTTCCCATCCACTTCCTCCCATTTCCCATCTACTTCCTCCCAGTCCCACCCAGTCCCTCCCAGTCCTTCCCAGTCCCTCCCAGTAACTCCCAGTTCCACCCAGTCCCACCATTCCTCACCATTTCCCCTCCATTCCCCTCCATTCCTCCCATTTCCCATCCACTTCCCCCCATTTCCCATCGACTTTCCCCCATTTCCCATCTACTTCCTCCCAGTTCCTCCCAGTGCCTCCCAGTAGCGCCCAGTGCCTCCCAGTAGCGCCCAGTCCCACCATTTCCCCTCCGCTCCCCTCCATTCCTCCCATTTCCATCCACTTCCTCCCATTTCCCATCTACTTCCTTCCAGTCCCTCCCAGTCCCTCCCAGTCCCTCCCAGTTCCTCCCAGTCCCACCATTCCCCACCATTTCCCCTCCACTCCCCTCCATTACTCACCATTTCCCATCTACTTCCTCCCATTTCCCATCCACTTCCTCCCATTTCCCATCCACTTCCTCCCATTTCCCATCTACTTCCTCCCAGTAATGCCCAGTCCCTCCCAGTCCCTCCCAGTCCTTCCCAGTGCCTCCCAGTAACTCCCAGTGCCTCCCAGTAGCGCCCAGTCCCACCATTTCCCCTCCGCTCCCCTCCATTCCTCCCATTTCCCATCGACTTCCTCCCATTTCCCATCTACTTCCCCCCCATTTCCCATCTACTTCCTCCCAGTAATGCCCAGTTCCTCCCAGTCCCTCCCAGTCCTTCCCAGTCCCTCCCAGTACTGCCCAGTGCCACCATTTCCCCATTATTTCACCTCCAGTCCCCTCCAGTCCCCCCCATTTCCCACCCATTTCCCCCCATTTCCCATCTACTTCCTCCCAGTCCCTCCCAGTCCCTCCCAGTTCCACCCAGTCCCACCACTCCCCACCATTTCCCCTCCAGTCCCCTCCATTCCCCCCATTTCCCATCCACTTCCTCCCATTTCCCATCTACTTCCTCCCAGTTCCTCCCAGTTTGCCCCCAGTCCCCCCCAGTTCCCCCCATTACCCCATTTTTACCCTCTTTCTCCCCCTCCCTCCTCTTTCCTACCCCCCATCTCCCCCCATCTCCCCCCCATTCCCCCCTTTTACCCCCTTCCTCCCCATTTCCCCCCATTTCCCACCCCCTCACCCCCCAACCCCCCCCCATTTCCCCCCATTTCCCACCCCCCAACCCCCCCATTTCCCCCCATCTCCCCCCATTCCCCCTTTCTCCCCCTCCCCCCTCTTTCCTACCCCCATTTCCCCCCATCTCCCCCCATCTCCCCCATTCCCCCCCTTTTACCCCCTTCCTCCCCCTTCCCCCCATTTCCCACCCCCCATCTCCCCCCATCTCCCCCCATCTCCCCCCATTCCCCCCCTTTTTCCCCCTTCCCCCCTCTTTCCCACCCCCTCACCCCCCAACCCCCCCATTTCCCCCCATCTCCCCCCATCTCCCCCCCATTCCCCCTTTCTCCCCCTCCCTCCTCTTTCCCACCCCCATTTCCCCCCATCTCCCCCCATCTCCCCCATTCCCCCCCTTTTACCCCCTTCCTCCCCCTTCCCCCCTCTTTCCCACCCCCTCACCCCCAACCCCCCCATTTCCCCCCATTTCCCACCCTCCCAACCCCCCCATTTCTCCCCATCTCCCCCCATTCCCCCCCTTTTACCCCCTTCCTCCCCCTTTCCCCCATTTCCCACCCCCATCTCCCCCCATCTCCCCCCATTCCCCCTTCCTCCCCATTTCCCCCC
The DNA here is from genome assembly GCF_026119805.1 of Tympanuchus pallidicinctus. Taxonomy (NCBI): domain Eukaryota; kingdom Metazoa; phylum Chordata; class Aves; order Galliformes; family Phasianidae; genus Tympanuchus; species Tympanuchus pallidicinctus. The sequence continues at coordinate 43,366 of NW_026294643.1, read as the reverse complement.
ATTTCCAACCCCCATTTCCCCCCATCTCCCCCCATCTCCCCCATTCCCCCCCTTTTACCCCCTTCCTCCCCATTTCCCCCTATTTCCCACCCACCCAACCCCCCCATCTCCCCCCATCTCCCCCCATCTCCCCCATTCCCCCCCTTTTTCCCCCTTCCTCCCCTTCCCCCCTCTTTCCCACCCCCTCACCCCCCAACCCCCCCATTTCCCCCCCATTTCCCCCCATCTCCCCCCATTCCCCCTTTCTCCCCCTCCCCCCTCTTTCCTACCCCCATTTCCCCCCATCTCCCCCCATCTCCCCCATTCCCCCCCTTTTACCCCCTTCCTCCCCCTTCCCCCCTCTTTCCCACCCCTTCACCCCCCCAACCCCCCATTTCCCCCCATTTCCCACCCCCAACCCCCCATTTCTCCCCATCTCCCCCCATCTCCCCCCATTCCCCCCCTTTTACCCCCTTCCTCCCCCTTCCCCCCATTTCCCACCCCCATCTCCCCCCATCTCCCCCCATTTCCCCTCTCTCCCCCCTTCCCCCCTCTTTCCCAACCCCCTCTCCCCCCCATTCCCCCCCTTTTTCCCCCTTCCTCCCCCTTCCCCCCTCTTTCCCACCCCCTCACCCCCCCAACCCCCCCCCATTTCTCCCCCATTTCCCACCCCCCCACCCCCCGACCACCCCCCCAGCATCTTCCTGACGGCCGCCCTGGGGCTGCCGGAGGCGCTGATCCCGGTTCAGCTGCTCTGGGTCAATCTGGTGACCGATGGACTCCCAGCCACGGCTTTGGGTTTCAACCCCCCCGATTTGGACATTATGGACAAACCCCCCCGAAGCCCCAAAGAGCCCCTGATCAGCGGCTGGCTCTTCTTCCGCTATTTGGCCATCGGAGGTGAGATGGGGGGAGGGGGGCAAAAGGTCAGCCTTGAGGTCATCGGGTCAGATGTGGGGTCATCAGGTCATCCATGGGGTCATTGGGTCATCCATAGGGTCGCTGGGTCGTCCATGGGGTCATCAGGTCAGCTGTGGGGTCATTGGGTCATCTATAGGGTCGTTGGGTCATCCTGGGGGTCATCAGGTCAGCTGTGGGGTCATTGGGTCATCTATAGGGTCGCTGGGTCGTCCATGGGGTCGTCGGGTCAGGTGTGGGGTCATTGGGTCATCTATAGGGTCATTGGGTCATCCTGGGGGTCATCAGGTCAGCTGTGGGGTCATCAGGTCATCCATGGGGTCATTGGGTCATCTATAGGGTCGTTGGGTCATCCATAGGGTCATCAGGTCAGCTGTGGGGTCATTGGGTCATCTATAGGGTCGCTGGGTCGTCCATGGGGTCGTCGGGTCAGGTGTGGGGTCATTGGGTCATCTATAGGGTCATTGGGTCATCCTGGGGGTCATCAGGTCAGCTGTGGGGTCATCAGGTCATCCATGGGGTCATTGGGTCATCTATAGGGTCGTTGGGTCATCCATAGGGTCATCAGGTCAGCTGTGGGGTCATTGGGTCATCTATAGGGTCGTTGGGTCATCCTGGGGGTCATCAGGTCAGCTGTGGGGTCATCAGGTCATCCATGGGGTCATTGGGTCATCTATAGGGTCGTTGGGTCATCCATAGGATCATCAGGTCAGCTGTGGGGTCATTGGGTCATCTATAGGGTCGCTGGGTCGTCCATGGGGTCATCGGGTCAGCTGTGGGGTCATTGGGTCATCTATAGGGTCGTTGGGTCATCCTGGGGGTCATCAGGTCAGCTGTGGGGTCATCAGGTCATCCATGGGGTCATTGGGTCATCTATAGGGTTGCTGGACCGTCCATGGGGTCATCAGGTCAGCTGTGGGGTCATCAGGTCATCCATGGGGTCATTGGGTCATCCATAGGGTCGCTGGGTCGTCCATGGGGTCATCAGGTCAGCTGTGGGGTCATTGGGTCATCTATAGGGTCGTTGGGTCATCCTGGGGGTCATCAGGTCAGCTGTGGGGTCATCAGGTCATCCATGGGGTCATTGGGTCATCTATAGGGTCGTTGGGTCATCCATAGGGTCATCAGGTCAGCTGTGGGGTCATTGGGTCATCTATAGGGTCGCTGGGTCGTCCATGGGGTCATCGGGTCAGCTGTGGGGTCATTGGGTCATCTATAGGGTCGTTGGGTCATCCTGGGGGTCATCAGGTCAGCTGTGGGGTCATCAGGTCATCCATGGGGTCATTGGGTCATCTATAGGGTTGCTGGGTCATCCATAGGGTCATCAGGTCAGCTGTGGGGTCATTGGGTCATCTATAGGGTCGCTGGGTCGTCCATGGGGTCGTCGGGTCAGGTGTGGGGTCATTGGGTCATCTATAGGGTCGTTGGGTCATCCATGGGGTCATTGGGTCTTCCATGGGGTCATCAGGTCAGCTGTGGGGTCATCAGGTCATCCATGGGGTCATTGGGTCATCCATAGGGTTGCTGGGTCATCCATGGGGTCATCGGGTCAGCTGTGGGGTCATTGGGTCACCTATAGGGTCATTGGGTCGTCCATGGGGTCATCAGGTCAGCTGTGGGGTCATTGGGTCACCTATAGGGTCATTGGGTCGTCCATGGGGTCATCAGGTCAGCTGTGGGGTCATCAGGTCATCCATGTGGTCATCGGGTCATCTATAGGGTCACTGGATCATCTATAGGGTCGTTGGGTCGTCCATGGGGTCGTTGGGTCAGCTGTGGGGTCTTTGGGATGTCTGTGGGGCTCTTTGGGGTCGCTGAGTGCCTTATGGGGCCCTATGGGTCGCTGAGGCCCTATGGGGTCACTGAGTTCCCTACGGGTCTCTATGGGGTCAGTGGGTGCCCTGTGGGGCCCTGTGGGGTCACTGAGGCCCTATGGGGTCGCTGAGGCCCTATGGGGTCACTGAGTTCCCTATGGGTCTCTATGGGGTCAGTGGGTGCCCTATGGGGCCCTGTGGGGTCGCTGAGGCCCTATGGGGTCGCTGAGGCTCTATGGGGTCACTGAGTTCCCTATGGGTCTCTATGGGGTCGCTGTGGCCCTATAGGGTCACTGAGTTCCCTATGGGTCTCTATGGGGTCACTGAGGCCCTATGGGATCGCTGAGGCCCTATGGGTCTCTATGGGGTCAGTGGGCGCCCTGTGGGGCCCTGTGGGGTCACTGAGGCCTTATGGGGTCTCTGAGGCCCTATGGGTCTCTATGGGGTCCCTGAGGCTCTATGGGGTCACTGAGGCCCTATGGGTCTCTATGGGGTCAGTGGGTGCCCTATGGGTCTCTATGGGGTCGCTGAGGCCCTATGGGTCTCTATGGGGTCAGTGGGCGCCCTGTGGGGCCCTATGGGGTCTCTGAGGCCCTATGGGGTCTCTGAGGCCCTATGGGGTCACTGAGGCCCTATGGGTCTCTATGGGGTCAGTGGGTGCCCTATGGGTCTCTATGGGGTCTCTGAGGCCCTATGGGTCTCTATGGGGTCAGTGGGCGCCCTGTGGGGCCCTGTGGGGTCACTGAGGCCTTATGGGGTCTCTGAGGCCCTATGGGTCTCTATGGGGTCGCTGAGGCCCTATGGGGTCGCTGAGGCCCTATGGGGTCAGTGGGTGCCCTATGGGTCTCTATGGGGTCTCTGAGGCCCTATGGGTCTCTATGGGGTCCCTGAGGCCCTATGGGGTCACTGAGGCCCTATGGGTCTCTATGGGGTCCCTGAGGCCCTATGGGGTCACTGAGGCCCTATGGGTCTCTATGGGGTCAGTGGGTGCCCTGTGGGGCCCTGTGGGGTCACTGAGGCCCTATGGTTCTCTATGGGGTCGCTGAGGCTCTATGGGGTCACTGAGTTCCCTATGGGTCTCTATGGGGTCACTGAGGCCCTATGGGATAGCTGAGGCCCTATGGGTCTCTATGGGGTCAGTGGGCGCCCTGTGGGGCCCTGTGGGGTCTCTGAGGCCCTATGGGGTCACTGAGGCCCTATGGGTCTCTATGGGGTCGCTGAGGCCCTATGGGTCTCTATGGGGTTAGTGGGCGCCCTGTGGGGCCCTGTGGGGTCGCTGAGGCCTTATGGGGTCACTGAGTCCCCTATGGGTCTCTATGGGGTCACTGAGGCCCTATGGGGTCACTGAGTTCCCTATGGGTCTCTATGGGGTCACTGAGGCCCTATGGGTCTCTATGGGGTCGCTGAGGCTCTATGGGGTCACTGAGTTCCCTATGGGTCTCTATGGGGTCACTGAGGCCCTATGGGTCTCTATGGGGTCGCTGAGGCTCTATGGGGTCACTGAGTTCCCTATGGGTCTCTATGGGGTCACTGAGGCCCTATGGGGTCACTGAGTTCCCTATGGGTCTCTATGGGGTCACTGAGGCCCTATGGGTCTCTATGGGGTCGCTGAGGCTCTATGGGGTCACTGAGTTCCCTATGGGTCTCTATGGGGTCACTGAGGCCCTATGGGGTCGCTGAGGCCCTATGGGTCTCTATGGGGTCAGTGGGTGCCCTATGGGTCTCTATGGGGTCGCTGAGGCCCTATGGGTCTCTATGGGGTCAGTGGGCGCCCTGTGGGGCCCTGTGGGGTCACTGAGGCCTTATGGGGTCTCTGAGGCCCTATGGGTCTCTATGGGGTCCCTGAGGCCCTATGGGGTCTCTGAGGCCCTATGGGTCTCTATGGGGTCAGTGGGTGCCCTATGGGTCTCTATGGGGTCGCTGAGGCTCTATGGGGTCACTGAGTTCCCTATGGGTCTCTATGGGGTCACTGAGGCCCTATGGGGTCGCTGAGGCCCTATGGGTCTCTATGGGGTCACTGAGGCCCTATGGGTCTCTATGGGGTCGCTGAGGCTCTATGGGGTCACTGAGTTCCCTATGGGTCTCTATGGGGTCACTGAGGCCCTATGGGGTCACTGAGTTCCCTATGGGTCTCTATGGGGTCACTGAGGCCCTATGGGGTCTCTATGGGGTCACTGAGGCTCTATGGGGTCACTGAGTTCCCTATGGGTCTCTATGGGGTCACTGAGTCCCCTATGGGTCTCTATGGGGTCACTGAGGCCCTATGGGGTCACTGAGTTCCCTATGGGTCTCTATGGGGTCACTGAGGCCCTATGGGTCTCTATGGGGTCGCTGAGGCTCTATGGGGTCACTGAGTTCCCTATGGGTCTCTATGGGGTCACTGAGGCCCTATGGGGTCACTGAGTTCCCTATGGGTCTCTATGGGGTCACTGAGGCCCTATGGGGTCGCTGAGGCCCTATGGGTCTCTATGGGGTCAGTGGGTGCCCTATGGGTCTCTATGGGGTCAGTGGGTGCCCTATGGGTCTCTATGGGGTCGCTGAGGCCCTATGGGTCTCTATGGGGTCAGTGGGCGCCCTGTGGGGCCCTGTGGGGTCACTGAGGCCTTATGGGGTCTCTGAGGCCCTATGGGTCTCTATGGGGTCCCTGAGGCCCTATGGGGTCTCTGAGGCCCTATGGGTCTCTATGGGGTCAGTGGGTGCCCTATGGGTCTCTATGGGGTCCCTGAGGCCCTATGGGGTCGCTGAGGCCCTATGGGTCTCTATGGGGTCACTGAGGCCCTATGGGGTCGCTGAGGCCCTATGGGTCTCTATGGGGTCAGTGGGTGCCCTATGGGTCTCTATGGGGTCGCTGAGGCCCTATGGGTCTCTATGGGGTCAGTGGGCGCCCTGTGGGGCCCTGTGGGGTCACTGAGGCCTTATGGGGTCTCTGAGGCCCTATGGGTCTCTATGGGGTCCCTGAGGCCCTATGGGGTCTCTGAGGCCCTATGGGTCTCTATGGGGTCAGTGGGTGCCCTATGGGTCTCTATGGGGTCCCTGAGGCCCTATGGGGTCGCTGAGGCCCTATGGGTCTCTATGGGGTCACTGAGGCCCTATGGGGTCGCTGAGGCCCTATGGGTCTCTATGGGGTCAGTGGGTGCCCTATGGGTCTCTATGGGGTCGCTGAGCCGCTCTGCCCTATAGGTTACGTGGGGGCGGCCACGGTGGGCGCCGCTGCCTGGTGGTTCCTTTATGCTGAGGACGGCCCCAATCTGACCTACCACCAACTGGTGAGCTGCGGGGTCACGGGGTCACGGGGTCACGGGGTCACGGGGTCATCTGTGGGGTCATGGGGTCACGGGGTCAGGGGTTGAGCAGGGTCACAGGGTCATTGGGGTCATGGGGTGACGACATACAGGGTCCCGGGGTCAACGGGGGTCATGGGGTCATCAGTGGGGTCATTTGTGGGGTCACGGGGTCACGGGGTCATGGGGGCAGTGGGGTCACAGTGTGATGGGGCGACCCCATACCCACCCCACACCCACCCCATAGCTGACCCCACATCCACCCCATAGCCACCCCATAGCTCACCCCATACCCACCCCATAGCCACCCCATAGCTCACCCCATACCCACCCCATAGCCACCCCATAGCCACCCCACACTCACCCCATAGCTGCCCCACAGCAGACCCCATAGCTGACCCCACATCCACCCCATAGCCACCCCATAGCTCACCCCACACTCACCCCACATCCACCCCATAGCCACCCCACACCCACCGCATAGCTGACCCCACATCCACCCCATAGCCACCCCACACCCACCCCACTGCAGACCCCATAGCCACCCCATACCCACCCCATATCCACCCCACACCCACCCCATACCCACCCCACACCCACCCCATAGCTGACCCCACATCCACCCCATAGCACCCCATACCCACCCCATTTCCACCCCACAGCAGACCCCATACCCACCCCATACCCACCCCATATCCACCCCACAGCTGACCCCATACCCACCCCATACCCACCCCATACCCACCCCATTTCCACCCCACAGCAGACTCCATACCCACCCCATAACCAACCCATACCCACCCCATACCCACCCCACACCCACCCCATATCCACCCCACAGCTGACCCCATACCCACCCCATACCCACCCCATATCCACCCCATACCCACCCCATACCCACCCCATACCCACCCCATATCCACCCCACAGCTGACCCCATACCCACCCCATACCCACCCCATATCCACCCCATACCCACCCCATACCCACCCCACACCCACCCCATATCCACCCCACAGCTGACCCCATACCCACCCCATACCCACCCCATACCCACCCCACAGCAGACCCCATACCCACCCCATACCCACCCCATACCCACCCCACAGCTGACCCCATACCCACCCCATACCCACCCCATATCCACCACACAGCAGACCCCATACCCACCCCATACCCACCCCATATCCACCACACAGCAGACCCCATACCCACCCCATACCCACCCCATACCCACCCCACAGCAGACCCCATACCCACCCCATACCCACCCCATATCCACCACACAGCAGACCCCATACCCACCCCACACCCACCCCATATCCACCCCACAGCTGACCCCATACCCACCCCATACCCACCCCATATCCACCCCACACCCACCCCATACCCACCCCATACCCACCCCACACCCACCCCACAGCTGACCCCATACCCACCCCATACCCACCCCATACCCACCCCACAGCTGACCCCATACCCACCCCATACCCACCCCATATCCACCACACAGCAGACCCCATACCCACCCCACACCCACCCCATATCCACCCCACAGCTGACCCCATACCCACCCCATACCCACCCCATACCCACCCCATACCCACCCCACAGCTGACCCCATACCCACCCCATACCCACCCCACAGCTGACCCCATACCCACCCCATACCCACCCCATATCCACCCCACAGCTGACCCCATACCCACCCCATAACCACCCCATACCCACCCCACAGCAGACCCCATACCCACCCCATACCCACCCCATATCCACCCCACACCCACCCCACACCAACCCTATACGCACCCCACTGCAGACCCCACACCCACCCCACAGCAGACCCCATACCCACCCCACACCCACCCCACACCAGACCCCATACCCACCCCATATCCACCCCATACCCACCCCACACCAGACCCTACAACTGACCCCACAACCGACCCCCCTGCACCCCACAGACGCACTTCATGCAGTGCAGCCACCACTCGACCGAATTCGAGGGCATCGACTGCGACATCTTCGAGTCCTCCGTGCCCATGACCATGGCGCTGTCTGTCCTCGTCACCATCGAGATGTGCAACGCCCTCAACAGGTGAGGGACGGCCCCATAGCCGCCCCATAGAGAACCTACACTGACCCCATAAAAACCCCATAGGGATGCATTGAGTTCCATTGAGATCCATTGAGATCCATAGAAACCCATAGAGATCCATGGAGACCCATAGAAGCGCCAGCCCCATAGAGACCCCATAGAGACCCCATAGAATCCCCATAGAGATCCCATAGCCACCCCATAACCACCCTGCAACCGCCCCATAGCCGCCCCATAGAGAACCTACACTGACCCCATAAAAACCCCATAGGGATGCATTGAGTTCCATTGAGTTCCATTGAGATCCATAGAAACCCATAGAGATCCATGGAGACCCATAGAAGCGCCAGCCCCATAGAGACCCCATAGAGACCCCATAGAATCCCCATAGAGATCCCATAGAGACCCCATAACCACCCTGCAACCGCCCCATAGCCGCCCCATAGAGAACCTACACTGACCCCATAAAAACCCCATAGGGATGCATTGAGTTCCATTGAGATCCATTGAGATCCATAGAAACCCATAGAGATCCATGGAGACCCATAGAAGCGCCAGCCCCATAGAGACCCCATAGAGACCCCATAGAATCCCCATAGAGATCCCATAGCCACCCCATAACCACCCTGCAACCGCCCCATAGCCGCCCCATAGAGAACCTACACTGACCCCATAAAAACCCCATAGGGATGCATTGAGTTCCATTGAGATCCATTGAGATCCATAGAAACCCATAGAGATCCATGGAGACCCATAGAAGCGCCAGCCCCATAGAGACCCCATAGAGACCCCATAGAGATCCCATAGAGATCCCATAGAGACCCCATAGAGGCCCCATAGAATCCCCATAGAGATCCCATAGTAACCCCATAGCCGCCCCATAGAGACCCCATAGAGACCCCATAGAGATCCCATAGAGGTCCCATAGAGATCCCATAGAGACCCCATAGAGACCCCATAGAGATCCCGTAGCCAACCCATAACGGCCCCATAGCTGCCCCATAGCTGCCCCATAGAGAACCCATACTGACCCCATAAAAACCCCATAGGGATGCATTGAGTTCCATTGAGATCCATTGAGATCCATAGAAACCCATAGAGATCCATGGAGACCCATAGAAGCGCCAGCCCCATAGAGACCCCATAGAGACCCCATAGAATCCCCATAGAGATCCCATAGCCACCCCATAACCACCCTGCAACCGCCCCATAGCCGCCCCATAGAGAACCTACACTGACCCCATAAAAACCCCATAGGGATGCATTGAGTTCCATTGAGATCCATTGAGATCCATAGAAACCCATAGAGATCCATGGAGACCCATAGAAGCGCCAGCCCCATAGAGACCCCATAGAGACCCCATAGAATCCCCATAGAGATCCCATAGCCACCCCATAACCACCCTGCAACCGCCCCATAGCCGCCCCATAGAGAACCTACACTGACCCCATAAAAACCCCATAGGGATGCATTGAGTTCCATTGAGTTCCATTGAGATCCATAGAAACCCATAGAGATCCATGGAGACCCATAGAAGCGCCAGCCCCATAGAGACCCCATAGAGACCCCATAGAATCCCCATAGAGATCCCATAGCCACCCCATAACCACCCTGCAACCGCCCCATAGCCGCCCCATAGAGAACCTACACTGACCCCATAAAAACCCCATAGGGATGCATTGAGTTCCATTGAGATCCATTGAGATCCATAGAAACCCATAGAGATCCATGGAGACCCATAGAAGCACCAGCCCCATAGAGACCCCATAGAGACCCCATAGAATCCCCATAGAGATCCCATAGCCACCCCATAACCACCCTGCAACCGCCCCATAGCCGCCCCATAGAGAACCTACACTGACCCCATAAAAACCCCATAGGGATGCATTGAGTTCCATTGAGATCCATTGAGATCCATAGAAACCCATAGAGATCCATGGAGACCCATAGAAGCGCCAGCCCCATAGAGACCCCATAGAGACCCCATAGAATCCCCATAGAGATCCCATAGCCACCCCATAACCACCCTGCAACCGCCCCATAGCCGCCCCATAGAGAACCTACACTGACCCCATAAAAACCCCATAGGGATGCATTGAGTTCCATTGAGATCCATTGAGATCCATAGAAACCCATAGAGATCCATGGAGACCCATAGAAGCGCCAGCCCCATAGAGACCCCATAGAGACCCCATAGAATCCCCATAGAGATCCCATAGCCACCCCATAACCACCCTGCAACCGCCCCATAGCCGCCCCATAGAGAACCTACACTGACCCCATAAAGACCCCATTGAGATCCATTGAGTTCCATTGAGTTCCATTGAGATCCATAGAAACCCATAGAGATCCATGGAGACCCATAGAAGCGCCAGCCCCATAGAGACCCCATAGAGACCCCATAGAGATCCCATAGAGATCCCATAGAGACCCCATAGAGGCCCCATAGAATCCCCATAGAGATCCCATAGTAACCCCATAGCCGCCCCATAGAGACCCCATAGAGACCCCATAGAGATCCCATAGAGGTCCCATAGAGATCCCATAGAGACCCCATAGAGACCCCATAGAGATCCCGTAGCCAACCCATAACGGCCCCATAGCTGCCCCATAGCTGCCCCATAGAGAACCCATACTGACCCCATAAAAACCCCATAGGGATGCATTGAGTTCCATTGAGATCCATTGAGATCCATAGAAACCCATAGAGATCCATGGAGACCCATAGAAGCACCAGCCCCATAGAGACCCCAGAGACCCCATAGAATCCCCATAGAGATCCCATAGCCACCCCATAACCACCCTGCAACCGCCCCATAGCCGCCCCATAGAGAACCTACACTGACCCCATAAAAACCCCATAGGGATGCATTGAGTTCCATTGAGATCCATTGAGATCCATAGAAACCCATAGAGATCCATGGAGACCCATAGAAGCACCAGCCCCATAGAGACCCCATAGAGACCCCATAGAATCCCCATAGAGATCCCATAGCCACCCCATAACCACCCTGCAACCGCCCCTATAGCTGCCCCATAGAGAACCCATACTGACCCCATGAAGACCCCATAGAGATGCATTGAGTTCCATTGAGACCCATAGAAACCCATAGAGATCCATGGAGACCCATAGAAGCACCAGCCCCATAGAGACCCCATAGAGACCCCATAGTGACAGCCCCATAGCAACCCCATAGAGATCCCATAGCCACCCCATAACCACCCCATAACCGCCCCTATAGCCGCCCCATAGAGAACCTATACTGACCCCATAGAGATCCATTGAGTTCCATTGAGAGCCAGAGAAACTCATAGAGATGCATGGAGACCCATAGAAGCGCCAGCCCCATAGAGACCCCATAGAGACCCCATAGAGACCCCATAGAGATCCCGTAGCCACCCTATATCCGCCCCATAGAGAACCCATACTGACCCCATAAAGACCCCATAGAGATGCATTGAGATCCATTGAGACCCATAGAAACCCATAGAGATCCATGGAGACCCATAGAAGCACCAGCCCTATAGAGACCCCATAGAGACCCCATAGAGACCCCATAGAGACCCCATAGAGAACCCATAGAGATCCCATAGGGATCCCATAGAGATCCCATAGCCACCCCATAACCACCCCATAACAGCCCCTATAGCCGCCCCATAGAGAACCTATACTGACCCCATAGAGACGCATTGAGATCCATTGAGATCCACAGAAACCCATAGAGATGCATGGAGACCCATAGAAGCACCAGCCCCATAGAGACCCCATAGAGACCCCATAGAGACCCCATAGAGACCCCATAGAGATCCCATAGAGATCCCATAGAGACCCCATAGAGACCCATAGAGATCCCATAGAGACCCCATAGAGATCCCATAGAGACCCCATAGAGACCCCATAGAGACCCCATAGAGATCCCATAGAGACCCCATAGAGATCCCATAGAGACCCCATAGAGACCCCATAGAGACCCCATAGAGATCCCATAGAGATCCACGGTGTTCACTATGGGGCCCTATGGGGTTGTTGAGGCCCTATGGGGTCACGGTGTTCCCTCTGGGGCCCTATGGGTTCCTCGAGGCCCTATGGGGTCACGGTGTTCCCTATGGGGTCGTTGAAGCCCTATGGGGTCACAGTGTTCCCTATGGGGTCACGGTGTTCCCTATGGGGCCCTATGGGGTCTTTGAGGCCCTATGGGGTCACCGTGTTCCCTATGGGGCCCTATGGGTTCCTCGAGGCCCTATGGGGTCATGGTGTTCCCTATGGGGCCCTATGGGGTCGTCGAGGCCCTATGGGGTCACAGTGTTCCCTATGGGGTCATTGAGGTCCTATGGGGTCACAGTGTTCCCTATGGGGCCCTATGGGTTCCTCGAGGCCCTATGGGGTCACGTTGTTCCCTATGGGGTCATTGGGGTCCTCGAGTCCCTATGGGGTCACAGTGTTCCCTATGGGGTCACGTTGTTCCCTATGGGTCCTACGGGGTCTTTGAGGCCCTATGGGGTCACGGTGCCCTATGGGGCCTTATGGGGTCTTTGAGGCCCTATGGGGTCACAGTGTTCCCTATGGGGTCACGGTGTTCCCTATGGGGCCCTATGGGTTCGTCAAGGCCCCATGGGGTCACAGTGTTCAGTATGGGGCCCTATGGGGTCGTCGAGGCCCTATGGGGTCACGGTGTTCCCTATGGGGCCCTATGGGTTCATTGAGGCCCTATGGGGTCACGGTGTTCCCTATGGGGTCGTTGAGGCCCTATGGGGTCACGGTGTTCCCTATGGGGTCACGTTGTTCCCTATGGGGCCCTATGGGTTCCTCGAGGCCCTATGGGGTCACGGTGTTCCCTATGGGGTCGTCGAGGCCCTATGGGGTCACGGTGTTCCCTATGGGGTCACGGTGTTCCCTATGGGGTCACGTTGTTCCCTATGGGGCCCTATGGGTTCCTTGAGGCCCTATGGGGTCACGGTGTTCCCTATGGGTTCGTCGAGTCCCTATGGGGTCACGGTGTTCCCTATGGGGTCATTGGGGTCCTCGAGTCCCTATGGGGTCACAGTGTTCCCTATGGGGTCACGTTGTTCCCTATGGGCCCTACGGGGTCTTTGAGGCCCTATGGGGTCACGGTGCCCTATGGAGCCTTATGGGGTCTTTGAGGCCCTATGGGGTCACGGTGTTCCCTATGGGGTCACGGTGTTCCCTATGGGGCCCTATGGGTTCGTCGAGGCCCCATGGGGTCACAGTGTTCAGTATGGGGCCCTATGGGGTCGTCGAGGCCCTATGGGGTCACGGTGTTCCCTATGGGGCCCTATGGGTTCATTGAGGCCCTATGGGGTCACGGTGTTCCCTATGGGGTCGTCGAGGCCCTATGGGGTCACGGTGTTCCCTATGGGGTCACGTTGTTCCCTATGGGGCCCTATGGGTTCCTTGAGGCCCTATGGGGTCACGGTGCCCTATGGGGTGACGCCGCTCCCCCCGCAGCCTGTCTGAGAACCAGTCCCTGGTGCGGATGCCGCCGTGGGTGAACATCTGGCTGGTGGGCTCCATCTGCCTCTCCATGTCCCTGCACTTCGTCATCCTCTACGTGGATCCGCTGCCGGTACGGGGCGGGGGGCTGTGGGGGGATATGGGGGGGATATGGGGTGGATATGGGGTCAGGAGGGGGGGATGTGGGGTCAGGAGGGGAGATACAGGGTCAGGAGGGGGGCTATGGGGTCAGGAGGGGAGATACGGGGTCAAGAGGGGCGATATGGGGTCAGGAGGGGGGATATGGGGTCGGGGGGGGATATGGGGTGGATATGGGGTCAGGAGGGGGGGATGTGGGGTCAGGAGGGGAGATATGGGGTGGATATGGGGTCAGGAGGGGGGGATGTGGGGTCAGGAGGGGAGATATGGGGTCAGGAGGGGGGATATGGGGTGGATATGGGGTCAGGAGGGGGGGCTATGGGGTCAGGAGGGGAGATATGGGGTGGATATGGGGTCAAGAGGGGGGGCTATGGGGTCAAGAGGGGGGCTATGGGGTCAGGAGGGGGGCTATGGGGTCAGGAGGGGGGCTATGGGGTGGATATGGGGTCAGGAGGGGGGGATGTGGGGTCAGGAGGGGAGATATGGGGTCAGGAGGGGAGATATGGGGTGGATATGGGGTCAGGAGGGGGGATGTGGGGTCAAGAGGGGGGCATATGGGGTCAGGAGGGGAGATATGGGGTGGATATGGGATCAAGAGGGGGGGATGTGGGGTCAGGAGGGGGGATATGGGGACAGGAGGGGAGATATGGAGTGGATATGGGGTGGATATGGGGTCAAGAGGGGGGGCTATGTGGTCAGGAGGGGGGATATGGGGTCAAGAGGGGGGATATGGGGTGGATATGGGGTCAGGAGGGGGGGATGTGGGGTCAGGAGGGGAGATACGGGGTCAAGAGGGGCGATATGGGGTCAGGAGGGGGGATATGGGGTCGGGGGGGGATATGGGGTGGATATGGGGTCAGGAGGGGGGGATGTGGGGTCAGGAGGGGAGATATGGGGTGGATATGGGGTCAGGAGGGGGGGATGTGGGGTCAGGAGGGGAGATATGGGGTCAGGAGGGGGGATATGGGGTGGATATGGGGTCAGGAGGGGGGGCTATGGGGTCAGGAGGGGAGATATGGGATGGATATGGGGTCAGGAGGGGGGGCTATGGGGTCAGGAGGGGGGATATGGGGTCGGGGGGGGCTATGGGGTGGATATGGGGTCAGGAGGGGGGGCTATGGGGTCAGGAGGGGAGATATGGGGTGGATATGTGGTCAGGAGGGGGGGCTATGGGGTCAGGAGGGGGGGATGTGGGGTCAGGAGGGGAGATATGGGGTCAGGAGGGGAGATATGGGGTGGATATGGGGTCAGGAGGGGGGATATGGGGTCAAGAGGGGGGATGTGGGGTCAGGAGGGGGGATATGGGGTGGATACGGGGTCAGGAGGGGGGATGTGGGGTCAAGAGGGGGGCATATGGGGTCAGGAGGGGAGATATGGGGTGGATATGGGGTCAGGAGGGGGGGATGTGGGGTCAGGAGGGGGGATATGGGGACAGGAGGGGAGATATGGAGTGGATATGGGGTGGATATGGGGTCAAGAGGGGGGGCTATGTGGTCAGGAGGGGGGATATGGGGTCAAGAGGGGGGATATGGGGTGGATATGGGGTCAGGAGGGGGGGATGTGGGGTCAGGAGGGGAGATACGGGGTCAAGAGGGGCGATATGGGGTCAGGAGGGGGGATATGGGGTCGGGGGGGGATATGGGGTGGATATGGGGTCAGGAGGGGGGGATGTGGGGTCAGGAGGGGAGATATGGGGTGGATATGGGGTCAGGAGGGGGGGATGTGGGGTCAGGAGGGGAGATATGGGGTCAGGAGGGGGGATATGGGGTGGATATGGGGTCAGGAGGGGGGGCTATGGGGTCAGGAGGGGAGATATGGGATGGATATGGGGTCAGGAGGGGGGGCTATGGGGTCAGGAGGGGGGATATGGGGTCGGGGGGGGCTATGGGGTGGATATGGGGTCAGGAGGGGGGGCTATGGGGTCAGGAGGGGAGATATGGGGTGGATATGTGGTCAGGAGGGGGGGCTATGGGGTCAGGAGGGGGGCTATGGGGTGGATATGGGGTCAGGAGGGGGGATATGGGGTCAAGAGGGGGGATGTGGGGTCAGGAGGGGGGATATGGGGTGGATACGGGGTCAGGAGGGGGGATGTGGGGTCAAGAGGGGGGCATATGGGGTCAGGAGGGGAGATATGGGGTGGATATGGGATCAAGAGGGGGGGATGTGGGGTCAGGAGGGGGGATATGGGGACAGGAGGGGAGATATGGGGTGGATATGGGGTGGATATGGGGTCAAGAGGGGGGGCTATGTGGTCAGGAGGGGGGATATGGGGTCAAGAGAGGGGATATGGGGTGGATATGGGGTCAGGAAGGGGGGATGTGGGGTCAGGAGGGGAGATATGGGGTGGATATGGGGTGGATATGGGGTCAGGAGGGAGGCTATGGGGTGGATATGGGGTCAGGAGGGGAGATACAGGGTCAGGAGGGGGGCTATGGGGTAAGGAGGGGGGATACGGGGTCAGGGGGGGGGATATGGGGTGGATATGGGGTCAGGAGGGGGGGATATGGGGTCAGGAGGGGGGATACGGGGTCAGGAGGGGAGATAAGGGGTCAGGAGGGGAGATATGGGGTGGATATGGGGTGGATATGGGGTCAGGAGGGGGGATATGGGGCCAGGAGGGGAGATATGGGGTGGATATGGGGTGGATATGGGGTCAGGAGGGGGGATATGGGGCCAGGAGGGGAGATATGGGGTTAAGAGGGGGGCTATGGGGTGGATATGGGGTCAGGAGGGGGGGATGTGGGGTCAGGAGGGGGATTAGGGCTGTTACAGGGCCGTTATGGGGCCGTTATGGGGCCGTTATAGGGTCATTCTGGGGCCGTTATGGGGTCGCTATGGGGTCGTTATGGGGTCGCTATGGGGTCACTATGGGGCTGTTATGGGGTCGCTATGGGGTCGCTATGGGGCTGTTATGGGGTCGCTATGGGGTCACTATGGGGCTGTTATGGGGTCACTATGGGGTCACTATGGGGCTGTTATGGGGTCGCTATGGGGCCGTTATGGGGCCGTTATGGGGTCGCTATGGGGTCACTATGGGGCTGTTATGGGGTCGTTATGGGGTCGCTATGGGGCCGTTATGGGGTCGCTATGGGGTCACTATGGGGCTGTTATGGGGTCGCTATGGGGCCGTTATGGGGCCGTTATGGGGTCGCTATGGGGTCACTATGGGGCCGTTATGGGGCCGTTATGGGGTCGCTATGGGGTCACTATGGGGCTGTTATGGGGTCACTATGGGGTCGCTATGGGGCCGTTATGGGGTCGCTATGGGGTCACTATGGGGCTGTTATGGGGTCACTATGGGGTCGCTATGGGGCCGTTATGGGGTCGCTATGGGGTCTCTATGGGGCCGTTATGGGGCCGTTATGGGGTCGCTATGGGGCCGTTATGGGGCCGTTATGGGGTCGCTATGGGGTCGCTATGGGGCCGTTATGGGGCCGTTATGGGGTCGCTATGGGGTCACTATGGGGCTGTTATGGGGTCACTATGGGGTCGCTATGGGGCCGTTATGGGGTCGCTATGGGGTCTCTATGGGGCCGTTATGGGGCCGTTATGGGGTCGCTATGGGGCCGTTATGGGGTCGCTATGGGGTCACTATGGGGCTGTTATGGGGTCACTATGGGGTCACTATGGGGCTGTTATGGGGTCGCTATGGGGCCGTTATGGGGCCGTTATGGGGTCGCTATGGGGTCACTATGGGGCTGTTATGGGGTCACTATGGGGTCGCTATGGGGCCGTTATGGGGTCGCTATGGGGTCTCTATGGGGCCGTTATGGGGCCGTTATGGGGTCGCTATGGGGCCGTTATGGGGTCGCTATGGGGTCACTATGGGGCTGTTATGGGGTCACTATGGGGTCACTATGGGGCTGTTATGGGGTCGCTATGGGGCCGTTATGGGGCTGTTATGGGGTCGCTATGGGGTCGCTATGGGGTCTCTCCCTGCCCCACAGATGATCTTTAAGCTGACCCACCTGGACTTGGCCCATTGGCTGGTTGTGCTCCGCATTTCCTTCCCTGTCATCCTATTGGACGAGGCGCTGAAGTTCATCGCCCGGAATTACCTGGAGGGTCAGTGCTGCCCCTCCCCCCCCCGATGACGTCATCGCCTGTGACGTCATCGCCTCTGACGTCATCGCCTCTGACGTCATCGCCTCTGACGTCATCGTGTCACCGGGGGATGCTCTCATCCCTTCCGTTCACCCCATTGACCCCCATTGACCCCATTGACCCCCATTGACCCCCATTGACCCCCATTGACCCCCACTGACCCCCATTGACCCCCATTGACCCCCATTCACCCTATTGACCCCCATTGACCCCCCATTGACCCCCATTGACCCCCATTCACCCTATTGACCCCCATTGACCCCCCACTGACCCCATTGACCCCCATTGACCCCCATTGACCCCCATTGACCCCCACTGACCCCCATTGACCCCCATTGACCCCCATTCACCCTATTGACCCCCATTGACCCCCCACTGACCCCATTGACCCCCATTGACCCCATTGACCCCTTCATTGACCCCATGATCCCATATTGACCCCCATTGACCCCATTGACCCCACATTGACCCCCATTCACCCCATTCACCCCATTGACCCCCATTGACCCACATTGACCCCATTGACCCCCATTGACCCCCACTGACCACCATTGACCCCCATTGACCCCCACTGACCCCCATTGACCCCATTGACCCACATTGACCCCCACTGACCCCCATTGAACCCATTGACCCCCATTGACCCACATTGACCCCATTGACCCCCATTGACCCCCACTGACCCCATTGGCCCCCATTGACCCACATTGACCCCATTGACCCCCATTGACCCCCACTGACCACCATTGACCCTCATTGACCCCATTGACCCCCATTGACCCCCATTCACCCTATTGACCCCCATTGACCCCCCACTGACCCCATTGACCCCCATTGACCCCATTGACCCCCACTGACCCCTATTGACCCCATTCACCCTACTGACCCCTTCATTGACCCCCATTGACCCCATATCCCCTTCATTGACCCCCCATTCACCCTACTGACCCCCATTGACCCCCCATTGACCCCATTGACCCCCATTGACCCCCATTGACCCCATTGACCCCCACTGACCCCATTGACCCCCATTGACCCCATTGACCCCTTCATTGACCCCATGACCCCATATTGACCCCCATTGACCCCATTGACCCCACATTGACCCCCATTCACCCCATTCACCCCATTGACCCCCATTGACCCACATTGACCCCATTGACCCCCATTGACCCCCACTGACCACCATTGACCCCCATTGACCCCCACTGACCCCATTGACCCCCATTGACCCCATTGACCCCCACTGACCCCTATTGACCCCATTCACCCTACTGACCCCTTCATTGACCCCCATTGACCCCATATCCCCTTCATTGACCCCCCATTCACCCTACTGACCCCCATTGACCCCCCATTGACCCCATTGACCCCCATTGACCCCCACTGACCCCCATTGAACCCATTGACCCCCATTGACCCACATTGACCCCATTGACCCCCATTGACCCCCACTGACCCCATTGGCCCCCATTGACCCACATTGACCCCATTGACCCCCATTGACCCCCACTGACCACCATTGACCCTCATTGACCCCCATTGACCCCCATTGACCCCCATTCACCCTATTGACCCCCATTGACCCCCCACTGACCCCATTGACCCCCATTGACCCCATTGACCCCCACTGACCCCTATTGACCCCATTCACCCTACTGACCCCTTCATTGACCCCCATTGACCCCATATCCCCTTCATTGACCCCCCATTCACCCTACTGACCCCCATTGACCCCCCATTGACCCCATTGACCCCCATTGACCCCCACTGACCCACATTGACCCCCATTGACCCCATTGACCCCCACTGACCCCATTGACCCCCACTGACCCCATTGACCCCCATTCACCCCCACTGACCCCATTGACCCCCATTGACCCCCATTGACCCACATTGACCCCATTGACCCCCATTGACCCCCACTGACCCCATTGACCCCCATTGACCCCCATTCACCGTATTGACCCCCATTGACCACCATTGACCACCATTGACCCCCATTGACCCCCATTGACCCCCATTCACCCCATTCACCCCATTGACCCCCACTGACCACCATTGACCCCCATTGACCCCCATTGACCCCCACTGACCCCCACTGACCCCCATTGACCCCATTGACCCCCATTGACCCCATTCACCCCATTGACCCCCATTGACCCCCATTGACCCCATTGACCCCCATTGACCCCCATTCACCCTATTGACCCCCATTGACCCCCCACTGACCCCATTGACCCCCACTGACCCCCATTGACCCCATTGACCCCTTCACTGACCCCCACTGACCCCCATTGACCCCCATTGACCCTATTAACCCCTTCATTGACCCCCCATTCACCCTACTGACCCCTTCATTGACCCCCATTGACCCCATTCACCCCATTGACCCCTTCACTGACCCCCCATTGACCCTATTGACCCCTTCATTGACCCCATTGACCCCATATCCCCTCCATTGACCCCCATTGACCCCATTGACCCCTTCATTGACCCCCCATTCACCCTACTGACCCCTTCATTGACCCCCATTGACCCCATATCCCCTTCCTTGACCCCCATTGACCCCCATTGACCCCCATTGACCCCGTTGACCCCATTGACCCCCATTGACCCCATTGACCCCCATTGACCCTACTGACCCCTCCATTGACCCCCATTGACCCCATTCACCCCATTGACCCCTCCATTGACCCCCCATTGACCCCATATCCCCCCCATTGACTCTGTATCCCTCCGTCGTCCCCTCCATCCCTTCCATTGTCCCATGATGTCCCCATGCCATCCATAACAGCCCGTCGTGTCCCATCCCATAATAATCCCCCATCATCCTGTGCCATCCCATAATAACCCACGTCCCATCCCATAATGCCCATCCTGTCCCATCCCATAATGCTCCCACGCCATCCCATAATGCCCCATAATCCAGCGCCATCCCATAATAATACACGCCCCATCCCATAATGCCCCAATGCGCCATCCCATAATACTCCTGCACCATCCCATAATACTCCTGTCCCATCCCATAATACTCCTGCGCCATCCCATAATGCCCATCCTGTCCCATCCCATAATGCTCCCGCGCCATCCCATAATGCCCCATAATCCAGCGCCATCCCATCATAACCCTGCGCCATCCCATAATAACCCACGCCCCATCCCATAATGCCCCAATGCGCCATCCCATAATACTCTCGCGCCATCCCATAATGCCCATCCTGTCCCATCCCATCATCCTCCCTCGCCATCCCATAATGCCCCATCCCCCCCCCGCCATCCCATCCTGACCCCTCATCCCATAATTCCCCATCCCCCCCGCGCCGTCCCATAATGCACCGCAGCGCCATCCATCCCATAATGCCCTCCTGCTGTCCCCCCTCACAGCGTAACTTCCGCCTTCCTCCATTGGGCGACTCCTGAGGTAACGCTGATCCCACAGCGCCCCCGTGTGTCCCCCCATAGGAACTGCAGCCCCACAGCGCCCCCGTGTGTCCGCCCATAGGAACTGCAGCCCCACAGCGCCCCCGTGTGTCCCCCCATAGGAACTGCAGCCCCACAGCGCCCCCGTGTGTCTCTGTGTCTCCCCATAGCGACTGCAGCCCCACAGCGCCCCCGTGTGTCCGCCCATAGGAACTGCAGCCCCACAGCGCCCCCGTGTGTCCCCCCATAGGAACTGCAGCCCCACAGCGCCCCCGTGTGTCCGCCCATAGCAACTGCAGCCCCACAGCGCCCCCGTGTGTCCCCCCATAGGAACTGCAGCCCCACAGCGCCCCCGTGTGTCCGCCCATAGCAACTGCAGCCCCCGTGTGTCCGCCCATAGGAACTGCAGCCCCGCAGCGCCCCCGTGTGTCCCCCCATAGCGACTGCAGCCCCCGTGTGTCCCCCCATAGCGACTGCAGCCCCACAGCGCCCCCGTGTGTCCCCCCATAGCAACTGCAGCCCTCGTGTGTCCCCCCATAGCGACTGCAGCCCCACAGCGCCCCCGTGTGTCCGCCCATAGGAACTGCAGCCCCGCAGCGCCCCCGTGTGTCCGCCCATAGCAACTGCAGCCCCCGTGTGTCCCCCCATAGGAACTGCAGCCCCACAGCGCCCCCGTGTGTCCGCCCATAGGAACTGCAGCCCCACAGCGCCCCCGTGTGTCCGCCCATAGGAACTGCAGCCCCACAGCGCCCCCGTGTGTCTCTGTGTCTCCCCATAGCGACTGCAGCCCCACAGCGCCCCCGTGTGTCCCCCCATAGCGACTGCAGCCCCACAGCGCCCCCGTGTGTCCCCCCATAGCGACTGCAGCCCCACAGCGCCCCCGTGTGTCCCCCCATAGGAACTGCAGCCCCACAGCGCCCCCGTGTGTCCCCCCATAGCAACTGCAGCCCCACAGCGCCCCCGTGTGTCCGCCCATAGCGACTGCAGCCCCACAGCGCCCCCGTGTGTCCCCCCATAGCGACTGCAGCCCCACAGCGCCCCCGTGTGTCCCCCCATAGCAACTGCAGCGCCCCCCATCACCTTCACCCCATAACTGTCGCCCCACAACCCCAGCTCTCTCACCCCATAAGTGTCACCCCATAACCATAAGCGTCACCCCACTGTGACCCCATATCCCCTCGTAACCCCATAACCGCCCCGCTGACCCCACACCCACCCCACGTCCCAATGTCACCCCATAACCGCACCCCATTGTGACCCACACCCCACTGTGACCCCATAACTGTGCCCCACTGTGACCCCATAACCGCCCCCCTGTCACCCCACACCCCACTGTGACCCCACACCCCCTTGTGACCCCACACCCCCTTGTGACCCCATAACTGACCCCAAATCCACCCCATTGCCACCCCACAGGTGATGCTGAGGAGCTCCGGAAGAAGCGGAAGTGACCCCACAGCCCCACAACCCGCTATGGGGCGGCCCTACAACTCTATGGGGCGGCCCCACAACCTGCTATGGGGCGGCCCTACGATGCTATGGGGCGGCCCTACAACCCGCTATGGGGCGGCCCCAAATGGCCGCTGCTTATTTATTGCCAATAAAGGGAACCCCAAAAACCCCCTTGGGTGCTGTCTTATTGGGGGGGCTGCCCCACACTTATGGGGCTGCCCCACACATATGGGGTCTGACCCACATTTGGGGTCTGTTTCACACTCACGGGGTGCCTCACACTTACGGGGCTGCATCACAATTATGGGCTGCCCCACGCTTATGGGGCTGCCCCACATTTGGGGTCTGCCCCACACTTGCAGGGTGTCCCACACTTATGGGGCTGCCCCACACATATGAGGTGCCCCACATTTGTAAGGTGTCCCACACTTATGGGGCTGCCCCACACTTGGTGCCTGCCCCACACTTATGGGGCTGCATCACACTTATGGGGCTGCCCCACATTTAAGGGCTGCCCCACACTTATAGGGCTGCCCCACACCCGGCTGTGCCCCACACTTATGGGGCTGCAGCCCCCAGGGCTCGGCCCCACACACCCCGCCCCACATTTCTGGGTTCCCACCCCCCTGTGGGCGGAGTTATGGGGCCAAGCCCCCCCCGGTGCCCCCCCCCCCATCGCCCTATGGCTCGCTCAGCTGCCCTGAAGGTCAGCGGGACCCACAGCTCTGCCCCATAGCGCCGGGTTCTGCCCTAAACAGGTGAGTCCTGCCCCACTGCAGTGGGTTCTGCCCCATAGCTGTGAGTTCTGCCCCATAGCACTAGGATCTACCCCATGGTAGTGAGTTCTGCCCCATAGCGCTAGGCTCTGCCCCATAGCAGTGAGTTCTGCCCCATAGAGGTGAGTCCTGCCCCATAACGGTGGGTTCACACCCATAAGGGAGGGCTCAGCCCCATAGCTGTGGGTTCAGCCCCATAGAAGTAGGTTTTACCCCATAGCAGTGAACTCAGCCCCATAGCAGAGGGCTCTGCCCCATAGCGGTGGGTTCTGCCCTAAAGAGGCGAGTTCTGCCCCATAGCTGTGTGTTCAGCCCCATAGCAGAGGGCTCTGCCCCATAGCAGTGGGGTCTCGGGGGAGGTTGGGGACGTGGAGGTTTTGGGGCGGACTTTGGACCCCCGCTGCTGGGGGGGGTGGGGCTGAAGGGGGGGGTGGGGCCGTGAGGCTGATGTGGGGCAGAGGGGGGGTTGATGTGAGGCTGATGTGGGGCTGATGTGGGGCAGCTATGGGGCAGGTGTGGGGCTGATATAGGGCAGCTATGGGGTCGATGTGGGGCTTATGAGGGGCAGATGTGGGGCTGAGATGGGGCTGATGTGGGGTCTGATGTGGGTCTGATGTGGGGCAGCTATAGGACAGCTATGGGGCTGATGTGGGGCAGCTATGGGGCAGATGTGGGGCTGATACGGAGCAGATGTGGGGCGTATGAGGGGCAGATGTGAGGCTGATGTGGGGCTGAGATGGGGCTGAGATGGAGCAGATGTGGGGTTGATGTGGCAGCTATAGGACAGCTATGGGGCTGATGTGGGGCAGCTATGGGGCCAATGTGGGGCTTATGAGGGGCAGATGTGGGGCAGATGTGGGGCTGAGATGGAGCTGATGTGGGGCAGGTGTGGTCTGATGTGGCAGCTATAGGACAGCTATGGGGCTGATGTGGGGCAGATGTGGGGCAGCTATGGGGCAAATGTGGGGCTGATATGGGGCAGATGTGAGGCTGATATGGAGCAGCTATGGGGCCGATGTGGGGCGTATGAGGGGCAGATGCGGGGCAGATGTGGGGCTGAGATGGGGCAGCTTTGGGGTCGATGTGGGGCATATGAGGGGCAGATGCGGGGCAGATGTGGGGCTGAGATGGGGCTGATGTGGGGCAGATGTGGGGCCGGGTCCCATAGATCTATGGGGTGGGACCTCCAGGTTTGTGGGCTATGATTGGGGCCAGGATCTTCAGATCTATGGGGCAGGACCCCCAGATCTATGGGGCCGAAACCAACAGCACCACCATCACCAATGATTTCACCATGAGCAGCACCACTAACATGGCCGACCTCACCAACATGGCTGACGTCACCAAGACTGACACCAACATGGCTGATGTCACCAACATGGCTGACACTGCCAGCACGGCCACCACCAACATGGCTGACCTCACCAACATGGCTGACGTCACCAAGTCCGACACCACCAACATGGCCGACACCAACACTGACAAGACTGACGCCACCAACATGGCTGACACCAACATGGCCAACCACACCAACATGGCCGACCTCACCAACATGGCTGACGTCACCAAGACTGACATCACCAACATGGCCGATGTCAGCAAGACCGACACCACCAACATGGCTGCCACCAACATGGCCGCCACCACCAAGACTGACACCACCAACATGGCTGACTCCAATGTCGCCACCACCACCAACATGGCAGACACCAACATGGCCACCACCAACATGGCTGCCACCAACATGGCCAACCACACCAACATGGCTGACATTGCCGAGACCGACACCACCAACATGGCTGACCTCACCAACATGGCCAATGTCAGCAAGACACACACCACCAACATGGCCGCCACCAACGTGGCTGACACCACCAAGACTGACACCACCAACATGGCTGACTCCAATGTAGCCACCACCACCAACATGGCTGCCACCAACATGGCTGCCACCACCAACATGGCTGACACCAACATAGCTGCCACCACCAAGACTGACACCACCAACATGGCTGACTCCAATGTAGCCACCACCAACATGGCTGCCACCAACAGAGCTGCCACCACCAACATGGCAGACACCAACATGGCCACCACCACCAACATGGCTGACACCAACACGGCAGACACCAACATGGCCACCACCACCAACATGGCTGACACCAACATGGCTGACACCAACATGGCCACCACCACCAACATGGCTGACACCAACATGGCTGACACCAACATGGCCACCACCACCAACATGGCTGACACCAACATGGCTGACACCAACATGGCCAGCACCACCAACATGGCTGACACCAACATGGCTGACACCAACATGGCCACCACCACCAACATGGCTGACACCAACACGGCAGACACCAACATGGCCACCACCACCAACATGGCTGACACCAACACGGCAGACACCAACATGGCCACCACCACCAACATGGCTGACACCAACATGGCTGACACCAACATGGCCACCACCACCAACATGGCTGACACCAACATGGCTGACACCAACATGGCCACCACCACCAACATGGCTGCCACCAACGTAGCCGCCACCACCAACATGGCCGACGCCACCACTGAGGCCCACGCCACCCAGGCCAGCGTCAACATGGCCGCCTCCAGCGCCTCCATCACCAACCCTGCCGCCATGTTGAACACCGCCATGATGAGCGCCGCCATGATGAGCGCCGCCATGTTGAACCCTGCTGCCATGTTGAACCCTTCCATGATGAGCGCCGCCATGTTGAACACCGCCATGTTGAACCCCGCCGCCATGTTGAACCCTTCCATGTTGAACGCCGCCATGTTGAACCCCGCCGCCATGATGGATCCCCCCACCACCAACCCCACCACCACCAATGCCGCCATGATGGATCCCACCATCACCGCCAACCCCACCACAACCAACTCCGCCATGATGAGCCCCACCGCCATATTGAGCCCCACCATGGCCAACCCCACCGCCATGATGGATCCCCACACCACCAACCCCACCGTGTCCAACCCCACCGCCATGATGGATCCCACCACCACCAACCCCACCACGACCAATGCCGCCATGATGGATCCCACCATCACCACCAACCCCACCACAACCAACTCCGCCATGATGAACTCCACCGCCATGATGGATCCCACCGCCACAACCAACCCCACCATGGCCAACCCCACCACCATGATGAACCCCACCGCCATATTGAGCCCCACCACAACCAACCCCACCGCCATGATGGATCCCACCATGACCACCAACCCCACCATGGCCAACCCCACCGCCATGATGAACCCCGCCATGTTGAACGCCACCGCCATATTGAGCCCCACCATGGCCAACCCCACCGCCATGATGGATCCCACCGCCACAACCAACCCCACCATGGCCAACCCCACCGCCATGATGAGACCCCACCGCCAACCCCACCACAACCAACCCCACCGCCATGATGGATCCCACCATGACCACCAACCCCACCATGGCCAACACCACCGCCATGATGAACCCCGCCATGTTGAACGCCACCGCCATGATGAGCCCCACCGCCATATTGAGCCCCACCACAACCAACCCCACCGCCATGATGGATCCCCCCACCACCAACCCCACCATGGCCAACACCACCGCCATGATGGATCCCACCACCATGATGAACACCACCGCCATGATGAGCCCCACCGCCATATTGAGCCCCACCACAACCAACCCCACCGCCATGATGGATCCCAACACCACCAACCCCACCATGACCAACCCCACCATGATGAACCCCACCGCCATATTGAGCCCCACCACAACCAACCCCACCGCCATGATGGATCCCACCATGACCACCAACCCCACCGTGTCCAACCCCACCGCCATGATGGATCCCACCACCACCAACCCCACCACGACCAATGCCGCCATGATGGATCCCACCATCACCACCAACCCCACCATGACCAACTCCACCATGATGAACCCCACCGCCATGATGGATCCCACCATCACCACCAACCCCACCACAACCAACCCCACCGCCATGATGGATCCCACCACCATGATGAATCCCCCCACCACCAACCCCACCACGACCAATGCCGCCATGATGGATCCCACCATCACCACCAACCCCACCACAACCAACTCCGCCATGATGGGCCCCACCGCCATATTGAGCCCCACCGCCACATTGAGCCCCACCATGGCCAACCCCACCACCATGATGAACCCCACCGCCATATTGAGCCCCACCACAACCAACCCCACCGCCATGATGGATCCCAACACCACCAACCCCACCGTGTCCAACCCCACCGCCATGATGAGACCCACGAAGGCCAACCCCACCATGGCCAACCCCACCGCCATGATGGATCCCACCATGACCACCAACCCCACCGTGTCCAACACCACCGCCATGATGAACCCCGCCATGTTGAACGCCACCGCCATGATGAGCCCCACCGCCATATTGAGCCCCACCACAACCAACCCCACCGCCATGATGGATCCCCCCACCACCAACCCCACCATGGCCAACACCACCGCCATGATGGATCCCACCACCATGATGAACACCACCGCCATGATGAGCCCCACCGCCATATTGAGCCCCACCACAACCAACTCCACCGCCATGATGGATCCCACCGCCATGATGGATCCCCACACCACCAACCCCACCATGGCCAACACCACCGCCATGATGGATCCCCCCACCACCAACCCCACCACCACCAATGCCACCATGATGGATCCCACCATCACCACCAACCCCACCATGACCAACTCCGCCATGTTGAACCCCACCGCCATGATGGATCCCACCATCACCACCAACCCCACCACAACCAACTCCGCCATGATGGGCCCCACCGCCATATTGAGCCCCACCATGGCCAACCCCACCGCCATGATGGATCCCAACACCACCAAGCCCACCGTGTCCAACCCAACCGCCATGATGAGACCCACGAAGGCCAACCCCACCATGGCCAACCCCACCGCCATGATGGATCCCACCGCCATGATGGATCCCACCATCACCACCAACCCCACCACCACCCACCCTGGCGCCATGACGATCCCCCCCATGGCCCCCAGCCCCCCCACGACGACCCCCCCCCCCTCCCTCTCTGTCCTCCCTGCTGCCCCCTCCCCACCTTCGCACCCTGGCCCGCCATTGGCTGCAGGAGGATTGCCCGGGCCTCGACCCCGCCGCCCTGCTGGTTGGCCTGAGCCCACGCCTCGCCATCATCGTCTGCAAATCCTCGGGCCTTCTGGCCGGCCTCCCTTTCGCCGACGCCGTTTGGGAGGAATTGGGTTGTCGATCGAGATGGAAAGTTCCGGAAGGAAGTCACGTGACTTCCGGGACGGTGGTGGCGGAAATACGGGGTTCGGCGGCTCGGATCCTACAAGGGGAGCGGGTGGTGCTGGAGGTGCTGGGGAGGTGCAGCGGGACGGCGACGGCGGCCAGGAAGGCGGTGGAGGTGGCGAGGGGGCTGGGATGGGGCGGGGCGGTGGGCGGGACCAGGAAGACCACGCCCGGCTTCCGATTGGTGGAGAAATACGGGCTGTGGGTGGGAGGGGCCGACCCCCATCGTTACGACCTCGGGGGGATGCTGATGGTGAAGGACACCCATAGGGATGCGGCGGGGGTCCCGATGAGGGAGGTAAGTGTGGAGCTTCCGGTAGGGGGGGGGGGGGCAGGGGGCACTTCCGGTGGGGGAGGGGGGCACTTCCGGGGGGAGGAGGGGCAATTATGGGGGTGGGAAGGGTTCGTTTCCGGTGGGGGAGGGGGCACTTCCGGTGGGGGAGGGGGCACTTCCGGGGGAGGAGGGGCAATTATGGCGGGAGGGGGGCAAATATGGGGGTGGGTGAGGCAATTACAGAGGGTGAGGGGCCATTATGGGGAAGGGAAGGGGGCGTTTCCGGTGGGGGAGGGGGCACTTCCGGTGGGGGAGGGGGCACTTCCGGGGGCAGGAGGGGCAATTATGGCGGGAGGGGGGCAAGTATGGGGGTGGGTGGGGTGATCACGTGGGGTGAGGGGCAATTATGGGGGGGTGAGGGGGCGTTTCCGGTGAGGGAGGGGGCACTTCCGGTGGGGGAGGGGGCACTTCCGGGGTAGGAGGGGCAATTATGGTGGGAGGGGGGCAAATATGGGGGTGGGTGAGGCAATTACAGGGGGTGAGGGGCCATTATGGGGAAGGGAAGGGGGCG
This sequence comes from Tympanuchus pallidicinctus, assembly GCF_026119805.1. Classification (NCBI taxonomy): domain Eukaryota; kingdom Metazoa; phylum Chordata; class Aves; order Galliformes; family Phasianidae; genus Tympanuchus; species Tympanuchus pallidicinctus. The sequence goes on along the minus strand of NW_026294643.1, from coordinate 13,701 downwards.
TTTCCGGTGGGGGAGGGGGCACTTCCGGTAGAGGAGGGGGCACTTCCGGGGGGAGGAGGGGCAATTATGGTGGGAGGGGGGCAAATATGGGGGTGGGTGAGGCAATTACAGGGGGTGAGGGGCCATTATGGGGGAGGGAAGGGTTCGTTTCCGGTGGGGGAGGGGGCACTTCCGGTAGAGGAGGGGGCACTTCCGGGGGGAGGAGGGGCAATTATGGGGAGGGGAAGGGGGCGTTTCCGGTGGTGGAGGGGGCACTTCCGGGGGAGGAGGGGCAATTATGGGGAGGGGAAGGGTTCGTTTCCGGTGGGGGAGGGGGCACTTCCGGTAGAGGAGGGGGCACTTCCGGGGGAGGAGGGGCAATTATGGGGGTGGGTGGGGTGATTACAGAGGCAGAGGGGCAATTATGGAGGAGGGAAGGGGGCGTTTCCGGTGGGGGAGGGGGCACTTCCGGTGGGGGAGGGGGCACTTCCGGTGGGGAGGGGGCACTTCCGGTGGGGGAGGGGGGCACTTCCGGGGGAGGAGGGGGCACTTCCGGGGGAGGAGGGCAAATATGGCTGGAGGGGGGGCAAATACAGCCCCCCCCGATCCCACAGACCCCATAGATTACAACTGACCCCACAGGGCCCCCCTGACCCCACAACCCCATTTGACCCCATAACCCCCGACCCCATAACCCCATCTGAGCCCCCAACCCCATAACCCCACCTGACCCCATAACCCCATAACCCCTGACCCCCTGACCCCATAACCCCATCCGACCCCTGACCCCATAACCCCACCTGACCCCATAACCCCATAACCCCTGACCACCTGACCCCATAACCCCATCCAACCCCCGACCCCATAACCCCATCCGACCCCATAACCCCTGACCCCACAACCCCTGACCCCACAACCCCTGACCCCATAGCCCCATCCAACCCCCCACCCCATAACCCCATCTGACCCCATAACGCCATCTGACGGCATAACCCCACAACCCCCCCGACCCCATAACCCCACCTGACCCCATAACCCCTGACCCCACGACCTTTGACCCCTGACCCCTGACCCCATAACCCCATCCGACCCCATAACCCCATAACTCCTGACCCCCAACCCCATAACCCCACCTGACCCCATAACCCCACAACCCCCCTGACCCCATAACCCCATCCGACCCCATAACCCCACCCGACCCCTGACCCCCGACCCCATAACCCCATCCAACCCCTGACCCCATAACCCCACCTGACCCCATAACCCCATAACCCCATCCAACCCCCAACCCCATAACCCCACCCGACCCCATAACCCCTGACCCCCGACCCCATAACCCCATCCGAGCCCCAACCCCATAACCCCACCTGACCCCATAACCCCATAACCCCTGACCCCCTGACCCCATAACCCCATCCGACCCCTGACCCCATAACCCCACCTGACCCCATAACCCCATAACCCCTGACCCCCTGACCCCATAACCCCATCCAACCCCCGACCCCATAACCCCATCCGACCCCATAACCCCTGACCCCACAACCCCTGACCCCACAACCCCTGACCCCATAGCCCCATCCAACCCCCCACCCCATAACCCCATCTGACCCCATAACGCCATCTGACGGCATAACCCCACAACCCCCCCGACCCCATAACCCCACCTGACCCCATAACCCCTGACCCCACGACCTTTGACCCCTGACCCCTGACCCCATAACCCCATCCGACCCCATAACCCCATAACTCCTGATCCCCAACCCCATAACCCCACCTGACCCCATAACCCCACAACCCCCCTGACCCCATAACCCCATCCGACCCCATAACCCCATCTGAGCCCCCAACCCCATAACCCCACCTGACCCCATAACCCCATAACCCCTGACCCCCTGACCCCATAACCCCATCCGACCCCCGACCCCATAACCCCATCCGACCCCATAACCCCATAACCCCTGACCCCCTGACCCCATAACCCCATCCAACCCCCGACCCCATAACCCCATCCGACCCCATAACCCCTGACCCCACAACCCCTGACCCCATAGCCCCATCCAACCCCCCACCCCATAACCCCATCTGACCCCATAACGCCATCTGACGGCATAACCCCACAACCCCCCCGACCCCATAACCCCACCTGACCCCATAACCCCTGACCCCACGACCTTTGACCCCTGACCCCTGACCCCATAACCCCATCCGACCCCATAACCCCATAACTCCTGACCCCCAACCCCATAACCCCACCTGACCCCATAACCCCACAACCCCCCTGACCCCATAACCCCATCCGACCCCATAACCCCACCCGACCCCTGACCCCCGACCCCATAACCCCATCCCACAACCCCTGACCCCATAACCCCACCTGACCCCATAACCCCATAACCCCATAACCCCTGACCCCTGCCCCCATAACCCCACCCGACCCCACAACCCCTGACCCCACGACCTTTGACCCCTGACCCCTGACCCCATAACCCCATCCGACCCCATAACCCCTGACCTCATAACCCCATCTGACCCCATAACCCCACCCGACCCCACAACCCCTGACCCCACGACCTTTGACCCCTGACCCCCAACCCCATAACCCCACCTGACCCCATAACCCCACCTGACCCCATAACCCCTGACCCCACAACCCCTGACCCCATAGCCCCATCCAACCCCCGACCCCATAACCCCCCTGACCCCATAACCCCATCCAACCCCACCTGACCCCATAACCCCACCCGACCCCACAACCCCTGACCCCTGACCCCATAACCCCTGACCCCATAACCCCATCCGACTCCCGACCCCATAACCCCATCTGACCCCATAACCCCTGACCCCATAACCCCATCTGACCCCATAACCCCTGACCCCATAACCCCATCTGACCCCATAACCCCACCCGACCCCACAACCCCTGACCCCACGACCTTTGACCCCTGACCCCCGACCCCATAACCCCATCTGACCCCATAACCCCACCTGATCCCATAACCCCATAACCCCATCCGACCCCATAACCCCATAACCCCATCCAACCCCACCCGACCCCACAACCCCTGACCCCACGACCTTTGACCCCTGACCCCCGACCCCATAACCCCATCCGACCCCATAACCCCACCTGACCCCATAACCCCATAACTCCTGACCCCCGACCCCATAACCCCATCTGACCCCATAACCCCATCCGACCCCACAACCCCTGACCCCTGACCCCCGACCCCATAACCCCATCTGACCCCATAACCCCTGACCCCCTGACCCCCGACCCCATAACCCCATCTGACCCCATAACCCCATCCGACCCCCAACCCCATAACCCCACCTGACCCCATAACCCCATCGGACCCCATAACCCCTGACCCCCTGACCCCATAACCCCATCTGACTCCCGACCCCATAACTCCCCCTACCCCATAACCCCCCTGACCCCATAACCCCTGACCCCCGACCCCATAACCCCACCTGACCCCATAACCTCATAACCCCTGACCCCCGACCCCACAACCCCTGACCCCACGACCTTTGACCCCTGACCCCTGACCCCCAGCTGGTCTCAGCCGCCCGTCGCGCCGCGGGTTTCAGCCGCCGCGTGGAGGTGGAGTGCGGGAGCGCAGGGGAGGCGCTGGAAGCGGCGCAGAGCGGAGCCGACATCGTGCTGCTGGACAACATGCGGCCGCGGGTACCCTATAAATGACCCTACAAATGGCCCTATAAATGGCCCTATAATGACCCTATAATGACCCTATAAATGGCCCTACAAATGGCCCTATAAATGGCCCTATAAGTGACCCTATAAATGGCCCTATAAATGGCCCTATAAATGGCCCTATAACTGACCCTATAACGGCCCTATAACTGATCCTATAAATGACCCTATAACGGCCCTATAAATGGCCCTATAAGTGACCCTATAACTGCCCTATAAGTGACCCTATAAATGACCCTATAAATGGCCCTATAAGTGACCCTATAACTGACCCTATAACGGCCCTATAAATGGCCCTATAAGTGACCCTATAAATGGCCCTATAACGGCCCTATAAATGGCCCTATAAGTGACCCTATAAATGGCCCTATAACGGCCCTATAAATGGCCCTATAAGTGACCCTATAAATGGCCCTATAACGGCCCTATAAATGACCCTACAACGGCCCTACAACGGCCCTATAACTGACCCTATAAGTGACCCTATAACGGCCCTATAACTGACCCTATAAATGACCCTACAACGGCCCTATAAATGACCCTATAACTGACCCTATAACGGCCCTATAAGTGACCCTACAACTGACCCTATAGCTGCCCTATAAATGACCCTATAACGGCCCTATAACTGACCCTATAAGTGACCCTATAACTGACCCTATAACGGCCCTATAAATGGCCCTATAAGTGACCCTATAAATGACCCTATAAATGGCCCTATAAGTGACCCTATAAATGGCCCTATAACTGACCCTATAACGGCCCTATAAATGACCCTATAAGTGACCCTATAAATGGCCCTATAAATGGCCCTATAAGTGACCCTATAACTGCCCTATAACTGACCCTATAAATGACCCTATAACGGCCCTATAAATGGCCCTATAAGTGACCCTATAACTGCCCTATAAGTGACCCTATAAATGACCCTATAACGGCCCTATAACTGATCCTATAAATGACCCTATAACGGCCCTATAAATGGCCCTATAAGTGACCCTATAACTGACCCTATAACTGCCCTATAAATGACCCTATAACTGACCCTATAACTGACCCTATAACGGCCCTATAAATGACCCTATAAGTGACCCTATAAATGGCCCTATAAATGGCCCTATAAGTGACCCTATAACTGACCCTATAACGGCCCCAAAACGGCCCCATAACGGCCCTATAACTGACCCTATAATGACCGTATAAATGACCCTATAACTGACCCTATAACTGACCTATAACGGCCCTATAAATGACCCTATAACTGACCCTATAACTGCCCTATAAATGACCCTATAACTGACCCTATAAATGACCCTATAACTGACCCTATAACCGACCATATAACGGCCCTATAACTGAACCTATAAGTGACCCTACAACTGACCCTATAACTGACCCTATAACGGACCTATAAATGACCCTATAACTGACCCTATAAGTGACCCTATAAATGACCCTACAACTGACCCTATAACTGACCCTATAACGGCCCTATAAATGACCCTATAACTGACCCTATAACTGCCCTATAAATGACCCTATAAGTGACCCTATAAATGGCCCTATAAATGACCCTATAACGGCCCTATAACTGACCCTACAACTGACCCTATAGCTGCCCTATAAATGACCCTACAACGGCCCTATAAATGACCCTATAACTGACCCTATAACGGCCCTATAACTGATCCTATAAATGACCCTATAACGGCCCTATAAATGGCCCTATAAGTGACCCTATAACTGCCCTATAAGTGACCCTATAACTGACCCTATAACGGCCCTATAACTGATCCTATAAATGACCCTATAACGGCCCTATAAATGGCCCTATAAGTGACCCTATAACTGACCCTATAACTGCCCTATAAATGACCCTATAACTGACCCTATAAATGACCCTATAACGGCCCTATAAATGGCCCTATAAGTGACCCTATAACTGCCCTATAAGTGACCCTATAAATGACCCTATAACGGCCCTATAAATGACCCTATAAATGACCCTATAACGGCCCTATAAATGGCCCTATAAGTGACCCTATAACTGACCCTATAACTGCCCTATAAATGACCCTATAAATGACCCTATAACTGACCCTATAACTGCCCTATAAATGACCCTATAAGTGACCCTATAAATGGCCCTATAAATGACCCTATAACGGCCCTATAACTGACCCTACAACTGACCCTATAGCTGCCCTATAAATGACCCTAAACGGCCCTATAAATGACCCTATAACTGACCCTATAACGGCCCTATAACTGATCCTATAAATGACCCTATAACGGCCCTATAAATGGCCCTATAAGTGACCCTATAACTGCCCTATAAGTGACCCTATAAATGACCCTATAACGGCCCTATAACTGATCCTATAAATGACCCTATAACGGCCCTATAAATGGCCCTATAAGTGACCCTATAACTGACCCTATAACTGCCCTATAAATGACCCTATAACTGACCCTATAACTGACCCTATAACGGCCCTATAAATGACCCTATAAGTGACCCTATAAATGGCCCTATAAATGGCCCTATAAGTGACCCTATAACTGACCCTATAACGGCCCCAAAACGGCCCCATAACGGCCCTATAACTGACCCTATAATGACCGTATAAATGACCCTATAACTGACCCTATAACGGCCCTATAACGGCCCTATAAATGACCCTATAACTGACCCTATAACTGCCCTATAAATGACCCTATAACTGACCCTATAAATGACCCTATAACTGACCCTATAACCGACCATATAACGGCCCTATAACTGAACCTATAAGTGACCCTACAACTGACCCTATAACTGACCCTATAACGGACCTATAAATGACCCTATAACTGACCCTATAAGTGACCCTATAAATGACCCTACAACTGACCCTATAACTGACCCTATAACGGCCCTATAAATGACCCTATAACTGACCCTATAACTGCCCTATAAATGACCCTATAAGTGACCCTATAAATGGCCCTATAAATGACCCTATAACGGCCCTATAACTGACCCTACAACTGACCCTATAGCTGCCCTATAAATGACCCTACAACGGCCCTATAAATGACCCTATAACTGACCCTATAACGGCCCTATAACTGATCCTATAAATGACCCTATAACGGCCCTATAAATGGCCCTATAAGTGACCCTATAACTGCCCTATAAATGACCCTATAACTGACCCTATAACGGCCCTATAAATGACCCTATAAGTGACCCTATAACTGACCCTATAACGGCCCCAAAACGGCCCCATAACGGCCCTATAACTGACCCTATAATGACCCTATAAATGACCCTATAACTGACCCTATAAGTGACCCTATAACTGACCCTATAACTGATCCTATAAATGGCCCCACAACGGCCCTATAACTGACCCTATAAATGACCCTATACTGACCCTATAACGGCCCTACAACGGCCCCATAACGGCCCTATAAATGATCCTACAACAGCCCTATAAGTGACCCTATAACGGCCCTATAAGTGACCCTATAACTGACCCTACAACGGCCCCATAACTGCCCCAAAACGGCCCTATAACTGACCCTATAACTGACCCTATAACGGCCCTATAAATGACCCTACAACAGCCCTATAACTGACCCTATAACTGACCCTATAAGTGACCCTATAACTGACCCTACAACAGCCCTACAACGGCCCCATAACCGCCCCAAAACGGCCCTATAACTGACCCTATAACTGACCCTATAATGGCCCCATAACCACCCCATAACGGCCCTATAAATGACCCTACAACGGCCCTACAACGGCCCTATAACTGATCCTATAACTGACCCTATAAGTGACCCTATAACTGATCCTATAACAGCCCTGCAACGGCCCCATAACCACCCCAAAACGGCCCCATAACTGACCCTATAAGTGACCCTATAAATGACCCTACAATGGCCCTACAACGGCCCTGCAACGGCCCCATAACTGACCCTATAACTGACCCTATAGTTGACCCTATAACTGGCCCCATAACCCCCCCCCATCTCCCTATGGATCGACCCCCCCCCTCCCGCTATGGGGGCAGCCCCACAACCCCCTCCCCTATGATCGACCCCCCCCCCCCCCGCTATGGGGCAGCCCCACAACCCCTCCCCCCATCCCTATGGGGCAGCCCCATAAGTGTGGCGTTTCGGCAGGACCTCCAACCCACAACCCCCCCAGTCGCTATGGGGCAGCCCCACAACTCCCCCCCCCCCTATGGTTCGACCCAATGCCCCCCCCCCCCCCGCGCTATGGGGCAGCCCCACAACCCCCCCCCCTATGGATCGACACCCCCCCCCCCCCGCCTATGGGGCAGCCCCACAACCCCCCCCCCATCTCCCTATGGATCGACCCCCCCCCCTCCCGCTATGGGGCAGCCCCACAACCCCCCCCCATCTCCCTATGGATCGACACCCCCCCCCCCCGCTATGGGCAGCCCCACAACCCCCCCCCCATCTCCCTATGGATCGACCCCCCCCCCCCCCCGCTATGGGGCAGCCCCACAACACCCCCCCCATCTCCCTATGGATCGACCCCCCCCCTCTCCCGCTATGGGGCCAGCCCCACAACCCCCTCCCCTATGGATCGACCCCCCCCCCTCCCGCTATGGGGCAGCCCCACAACCCCCTCCCCTATGGATCGACCCCCCCCCCCCCCGCTATGGGGGCAGCCCCACAAGCCCCTCCCCCCATCCCTATGGGGCAGCCCCATAAGTGTGGCGTTTCGGCAGGACCTCCAACCCACAACCCCCCAGTCGCTATGGGGCAGCCCCACAACTCCCCCCCCCCCTATGGTTCGACCCAATGCCCCCCCCCCCCCCCGCGCTATGGGGCAGCCCCACAACCCCCCCCCCTATGGATCGACACCCCCCCCCCCGCTATGGGGCAGCCCACAACCCCCCCCCATCTCCCTATGGATCGACCCCCCCCCTCCCGCTATGGGGCAGCCCCACAACCCCCTCCCCTATGGATCGACCCCCCCCCTCCCGCTATGGGGCAGCCCCACAACCCCTCCCCCCATCCCTATGGGGCAGCCCCATAAGTGTGGCGTTTCGGCGGCAGGACCTCCAACCCACAACCCCCCCAGTCGCTATGGGGGCAGCCCCACAACTCCCCCCCCCCCCTATGGTTCGACCAATGCCCCCCCCCCCCCCCGCGCTATGGGGGCAGCCCCACAACCCCCCCCCCATGATTGACCCCACCCCCATCTCCCTATGGGGCAGCCCCCACAACCCCACCCTGGTCCCTATGGATCGACCCCCCCCCCCCCCGCTATGGGGCAGCCCCACAACCCCCCCCCCCCGCTATGGGGCAGCCCCACAACCCCCCCGTCTCCCTCTATGGGGCAGCCCCCACACCCCCTCCCTATGGTTCGACACCCTCCCGCTATGGGCCGCCCCACAACCCCCCCCCCCGCTATGGGGCAGCCCCACAACCCCCCCCCCGCTATGGGGCAGCCCCACAACCCCCTCCCCTATGGATCGACCCCCCCCCCCTCCAGCTATGGGGCAGCCCCACAACCCCCCCCCCCCCCCCCCCGCTATGGGGCAGCCCCACAACCCCCTCCTCCCCCCCCATGCTATGGGGCAGCCCCACAACCCCCTCCCCCCCCCCATGCTATGGGGCAGCCCACAACCCCCTCCTCCCCCCCCCATGCTATGGGGCAAGCCCCACAACCCCCCCCCCCCCCCCCGCTATGGGGCAGCCCCACAACCCCCTCCTCCCCCCCCCATGCTATGGGGCAGCCCCACAACCCCCCCCCTCCTGCCCCCCCATGCTATGGGGCAGCCCCACAACCCCCCCGTCTCCCTCTATGGGGCAGCCCCACAACCCCCCCCTCCCCCCCCCATGCTATGGGGCAGCCCCACAACCCCCTCCCCCCCCCCGCTATGGGGCAGCCCCACAACCCCCCCATGCTATGGGGCAGCCCCATAAGCGCTTTGTTCCGGGCAGGAGCTGCAGGCGGCGGCGGCGGCGCTGAAGAGCCGTTGGCCGCGGGTTGTGGTGGAGGCGAGCGGCGGCATCACGGCGGCGGCGCTGCCCCACTGCGCGGGGCCCCACATCGACGTGGTTTCTATGGGGGCTCTGACCCACAGCGCCCCCCCCGTCGATTTCAGCCTGCGGGTCTTAAGGGGGGGGGGGGGGGGGGGAGTTTGTGGGGTCAGGGGGGTTATGGGGGGGGTTATAGGGGCAGCCTATGGGGTGGGAGCCCATAGAGAGACATTGGGGTCAGGTTATGGGGTGGGAGCCCATAGAGAGGCTTTGGGGTCAGGTTATGGGGTGGGAGCCCATAGAGAGACATTGGGGTCAGGTTATGGGGTGGGAGCCCATAAAGGGGTTTTTGGGGTCAGCTTATGGGGTGGGAGCCCATAAAGGGGGCTTTGGGGTCAGGTTATGGGGTGGGAGCCCATAGAGGGGCTTTGGGGTCAGGATGAAACATTGGGGTCAGGTTATGGGGTGGGAGCCCATAGAGGGGCTTTGGGGTCAGGATATGGGGTGGGAGCCCATAGAGAGACATTGGGGTCAGGTTATGGGGTGGGAGCCCATAAAGGGGCTTTGGGGTCAGCTTATGGGGTGGGAGCCCATAGGGAGGCTTTGGGGTCAGGTTATGGGGTGGGAGCCCATAAAGAATCATTGGGGCCAGGTTATGGGGTGGGAGCCCATAGAGAGACATTGGGGTCAGGTTATGGGGTGGGAGCCCATAGAGAGACATTGGGGTCTGGTTATGGGGTGGGAGCCCATAGAGAGACATTGGGGTCAGGTTATGGGGTGGGAGCCCATAGAGAGACATTGGGGTCAGCTTATGGGGTGGGAGCCCATAGAGAGACATTGGGGTCAGGTTATGGGGTGGGAGCCCATAGAGGGGCTTTGGGGTCAGGTTATGGGGTGGGAGCCCATAGAGAGACATTGGGGTCAGGTTATGGGGTGGGAGCCCATAGAGAGACATTGGGGTCAGGTTATGGGGTGGGAGCCCATAAAGGGGCTTTGGGGTCAGGTTATGGGGTGGGAGCCCATAGAGAGACATTGGGGTCAGGTTATGGGGTGGGAGCCCATAAAGGGGCTTTGGGGTCAGGATGAAACATTGGGGTCAGCTTATGGGGTGGGAGCCCATAGAGAGACATTGGGGTCTGGTTATGGGGTGGGAGCCCATTAAAGGGGCTTTGGGGCCAGGTTATGGGGTGGGAGCCCATAAAGGGCTTTGGGGTCAGGATGAATCATTGGGGTCAGCTTATGGGGTGGGAGCCCATAGAGAGACATTGGGGTCAGGTTATGGGGTGGGAGCCCATAAAGGGGCTTTGGGGTCTGGTTATGGGGTGGGAGCCCATAGAGAGACATTGGGGTCAGGTTATGGGGTGGGAGCCCATAAAGGGGCTTTGGGGTCAGGTTATGGGGTGGGAGCCCATAAAGGGGCTTTGGGGTCAGGTTATGGGGTGGGAGCCCATAGAGAGACATTGGGGTCAGGTTATGGGGTGGGAGCCCATAAGAGGGGCTTTGGGGTCAGGTTATGGGGTGGGAGCCCATAAAGGGGCTTTGGGGTCAGCTTATGGGGTGGGAGCCCATAGAGGGGCTTTGGGGTCAGGTTATGGGGTGGGAGCCCATAAAGGGGCTTGGGGTCAGGATGAAACATTGGGGTCAGGTTATGGGGTGGGAGCCCATAAAGGGGCTTTGGGGTCAGGATGAAACATTGGGGTCAGGTTATGGGGTGGGAGCCCATAGAGAGACATTGGGGTCAGGTTATGGGTGGGGAGCCCATAAAGGGGCTTTGGGGTCAGCTTATGGGGTGGGAGGCCCATAGAGGGGCTTTGGGGTCAGGTTATGGGGTGGGAGCCCATAAAGGGGCTTTGGGGTCAGGATGAAACATTGGGGTCAGGTTATGGGGTGGGAGCCCATAAAGGGGCTTTGGGGTCAGGATGAAACATTGGGGTCAGGTTATGGGGTGGGAGCCCATAGAGAGACATTGGGGTCAGGTTATGGGGTGGGAGCCCATAAAGGGGCTTTGGGGTCAGGTTATGGGGTGGGAGCCCATAAAGGGGCTTTGGGGTCAGGTTATGGGGTGGGAGCCCATAAAGGGGCTTTGGGGTCAGGATGAAACATTGGGGTCAGGTTATGGGGTGGGAGCCCCATAAAGGGCTTTGGGGGTCAGGATGAAACATTGGGGTCAGGTTATGGGGTGGGAGCCCATAGAGAGACATTGGGGTCAGGTTATGGGGTGGGAGCCCATAAAGGGGCTTTGGGGTCAGGATGAATCATTGGGGTCAGCTTATGGGGTGGGGAGCCCATAGGGAGGCTTTGGGGTCAGGTTATGGGGTGGGAGCCCATAAAGGGGTTTTTGGGTCAGCTTATGGGGTGGGAGCCCATAGAGAGGACATTGGGGTCAGGTTATGGGGTGGGAGCCCATAGAGAGACATTGGGGTCTGGTTATGGGGTGGGAGCCCATAAAGGGGCTTTGGGGTCAGGATGAAACATTGGGGTCAGCTTATGGGGTGGGAGCCCATAAAGGGGCTTTGGGGTCAGGTTATGGGGTGGGAGCCCATAAAGAATCATTGGGGCCCAGGTTATGGGGTGGAGCCCATAGAGAGACATTGGGGTCAGGTTATGGGGTGGGAGCCCATAGAGAGACATTGGGATCAGGTTATGGGGTGGGAGCCCATAGAGAGACATTGGGGTCTGGTTATGGGGTGGGAGCCCATAGAGAGGCTTTGGGGTCAGGTTATGGGGGTGGGAGCCCATAAAGGGGCTTTGGGGTCAGGTTATGGGTGGGAGCCCATAAAGGGGCATTGGGTCAGCTTATGGGGTGGGAGCCCATAGAGAGACATTGGGGTCAGGTTATGGGGTGGGAGCCCATAAAGGGGCTTTGGGGTCAGCTAATGGGGTGGGGAGCCCATAAAGGGGCTTTGGGGTCAGGTTATGGGGTGGGAGCCCATAGAGAGACATTGGGGTCAGGTTATGGGGTGGGAGCCCATAAAGGGGCTTTGGGGTCAGCTTATGGGGTGGGAGCCCATAAAAGGGGCTTTGGGGGTCAGGTTATGGGGTGGGAGCCCATAAAGGGGTTTTGGGGTCAGCCTAATGCAATGGGACCCCAATTTTGTTCTATGGGGTCAACCAAATGCCCCCCCAGAACCCCACAGGACCCACCCAAGACCCCCCAGCACCCCATAAGACCCCATAAGACCCAATCAGCACCCCATAAGACCCCATAAGACCCCCCCAAGACCCCCCAGCACCCCACAAGACCCCATAAGACCCCCCAGCACCCAATAAGACCCCCCAAGACCCCATAAGACCCCTCAGCACCCCATAGACCCCCCCCAAGACCCCCCAGCACCCCATAAGACCCCATAAGACCCCCCAAGATCCCCCAGCACCCCATAAGACCCCATAAGACCCCATAAGACCCCCCAAGATCCCCCAGCACCCATAAGACCCATAAGCCTTCCCAGCACCCCACAAGACCCCCCAGCACCCCATAAGACCCCCCAAGACCCCATAAGACCCCTCAGCACCCCATAAGACCCCACAAGACCCACCAAGACCCCCCAAGACCCCCCAGCACCCCATAAGACCCCATAAGACCCCTCAAGACCCCCCAAGACCCCCCAGCACCCCATAAGACCCCATAAGACCCCCCAAGACTCCCCAAGACCCCCCAGCACCCCATAAGACCCCACAAGACCCACCAAGACCCCCCAAGACCCCTCAGCACCCCATAAGACCCCATAAGACCCCATAAGACCCCCCAAGACCCCCCAAGACCCCCCAGCACCCCATAAGACCCCATAAGACCCCATAAGACCCCCCAGCACCCCATACGACCCCACAAGACCCACCCAAGACCCCCCAGCACCCCATAAGACCCCATAAGACCCCCCAGCACCCCACAAGACCCCCCAGCACCCCATAAGACCCCATAAGACCCCCCAAGACACCATAAGACCCCTCAGCACCCCACAAGACCCCATAAGACCCCCATAAAGCCCCCCCCAGCA
>NW_026294642.1:0-80625 GCF_026119805.1 Tympanuchus pallidicinctus | reverse complement strand
CGCTTATTTTCACCGAATTCCCTGTTTTTCCCTTAAATATCGCATATTTTTTTAGAAATCCCTGTTTTTCCCCAGAAATATCTCTGATTTTCATAGAAATCCCTGTTTTTCCCCTGAAATATCGCTTATTTTCATAGAAATCCCTGTTTTTCCCCTAAAATATTGCATATTTTCCTTGAAATCCCTGTTTTTCCCCTGAAATATCGCTTATTTTCACCGAAATCCCTGTTTTTCCCCTGAAATATCGCATATTTTCATAGAAATCCCTGTTTTTCCCCTAAAATATCGCTTATTTTCATAGAGAACCCTGTTTTTCCCCAGAAATGTCCCTTATTTTCATCGAAATCCCTGTTTCTCCCCTGAAATATCGCTTATTTTCCCAGAAATCCCTGTTTTTCCCCTGAAATATCGCTTATTTTCATAGAAATCCCTGTTTTGAACCCTGATATGTCGCTTATTTTTCCTAGAAATCCCTGCTTTTCCCCTGAAATATCGCTTATTTTCATAGAAATCCCTGTTTTGAACCCTTATATATCGCTTATTTTCATCAAAGTCCCTGTTATTTGTCTGAAATATCGCTTATTTTCATAGAAATCCCTGTTTTGAACCCTAAAATATCGCTTATTTTCATCGAAATCCCTGTTTTTCCCCTTAAATGTCGCTTATTTTCATAGAAATCCCTCTTTTTCCCCTGACATATCGCTTATTTTCATCGAAATCCCTCTTTTTTCCCCTAAAATATCGCTTATTTTCATAGAAATCCCTCTTTCTTCCCTGAAATATCGGTTATTTTCCCAGAAATCCTGATTTTTCCCCGAAAATATCGCTTATTTTCATAGAAATCCCTGTTTTGACCCCTGACATATCGCTTATTTTCATCGAAATCCCTGTTTTTCCCCTGACATATCGCTTATTTTCATAGAAATCCCTGTTTTGAACCCAGATATATCGCTTATTTTCATCGAAATCCCTGTTTTTCCCCTGAAATATCGCTTATTTTCATCGAAATCCCTCTTTTTTCCCTTGAAATATCGCTTATTTTCATCGAAATCCCTCTTTTTTCCCTTGAAATATCGCTTATTTTCATAGAAATCCCTGTTTTGAACCCAGATATATCGCTTATTTTCATAGAAATCCCTATTTTGAACCCTGAAATATCGCTTATTTTCATAGAAATTCCTGTTTTTCGTCTGAAATATCGCTTATTTTCATAGAAATCCCTCTTTTTCCCCTAAAATATTGCTTATTTTCATCGACATTCCTTTTTTTCCCCTGAAATATCGCTTATTTACATAGAAATCCCTGTTTTGAACCCTGATATATCTCTTATTTTCATCGAAATCCCTGTTTTTCCCATTAAATATTGCTTATTTTCATGGAAATCCCAGTATTGAACCCTCAAATATCGCTTATTTTCATAGAAATCCCAGTATTTAACCCTCAAATATTGCTTATTATCATAGAAATCCCTGTTTTTCCCTTGAAATTTCACTTATTTTCACCGAATTCCCTTTTTTTTCCCTTAAATATTGCTTATTTTCATAGAAATCCCTTTTTTTCCCTTAAATATTGATTAATTTCATCGAAATCCCTGTTTTTCCCCTGATATATCACTTATTTTCATAGTAATCCCTGTTTTTAACCTTAAATATCGCTTATTTTCATAGAAATCCCTCTTTTTTCCCCTAAAATATCGCTTATTTTCATAGAAATCCCTGTTTTTCCCCTAAAATATTGCATATTTTCCTTGAAATCCCTGTTTTTCCCCTGAAATATCGCTTATTTTCATAGAAATTCCTGTATTTAACCCTCAAATATCGCTTATTTTCATCGAAATCCCTGTTTTTCCCCTGAAATATCTCTTATTTTCATAGAAATCCCTGTTTTGAACCCTTTTATATCGCTTATTTTCATCGAAATCCCTGTTATTTGTCTGAAATATCGCTTATTTTCATAGAAATGCCTATTTTGAACCCTAAAATATCGCTTATTTTCATAGAAATCCCTGTTTTTCCCCTGAAATATCGCTTCTTTCCTAGAAATCCCTGTTTTTCCCCTTAAATGTCGCTTATTTTCATAGAAATCCCTCTTTTTCCCCTGACATATCGCTTATTTTCATCGAAATCCCTGTTGTTTACCCTAAAATATAGCTTATTTTCATAGAAATCCCTGTTTTTCCTCTTAAATATCGCTTATTTTCATAGAAATCCCTTTATTTAACACTAAAATATCGCTTATTTTCATAGAAATCCCTGTTTTTCCCATAAAATATTGCATATTTTCATAGAAATCCCTGTTTTTCCCCTGAAATATCTCTGATTTTCATAGAAATCCCTGTTTTTCCCCTGAAATATCGCTTATTTTCATAGAAATCCCTGTTTTTCCCCTAAAATATTGCATATTTTCCTTGAAATCCCTGTTTTTCCCCTGAAATATCGCTTATTTTCACCGAAATCCCTGTTTTTCCCCTGAAATATCGCATATTTTCATAGAAATCCCTGTTTTTCCCCTAAAATATCGCTTATTTTCATAGAGATCCCTGTTTTTCCCCAGAAATGTCCCTTATTTTCATCGAAATCCCTGTTTCTCCCCTGAAATATCGCTTATTTTCCCAGAAATCCCTGTTTTTCCCCTGAAATATCGCTTATTTTCATAGAAATCCCTGTTTTGAACCCTGATATATCGCTTATTTTTCCTAGAAATCCCTGCTTTTCCCCTGAAATATCGCTTATTTTCATAGAAATCCCTGTTTTGAACCCTTATATATCGCTTATTTTCATCAAAGTCCCTGTTATTTGTCTGAAATATCGCTTATTTTCATAGAAATCCCTGTTTTGAACCCTAAAATATCGCTTATTTTCATCGAAATCCCTGTTTTTCCCCTTAAATGTCGCTTATTTTCATAGAAATCCCTCTTTTTCCCCTGACATATCGCTTATTTTCATCGAAATCCCTCTTTTTTCCCCTAAAATATCGCTTATTTTCATAGAAATCCCTCTTTCTTCCCTGAAATATCGGTTATTTTCCCAGAAATCCTGATTTTTCCCCGAAAATATCGCTTATTTTCATAGAAATCCCTGTTTTGACCCCTGACATATCGCTTATTTTCATCGAAATCCCTGTTTTTCCCCTGACATATCGCTTATTTTCATAGAAATCCCTGTTTTGAACCCAGATATATCGCTTATTTTCATCGAAATCCCTGTTTTTCCCCTGAAATATCGCTTATTTTCATCGAAATCCCTGTTTTTCCCCTGAAATATCGCTTATTTTCATCGAAATCCCTCTTTTTTCCCCTGAAATATCGCTTATTTACATAGAAATCCCTGTTCTGAACCCTGATATATTGCTTATTTTCATCGAAATCCCTGTTTTTCCCCTTAAATGTCGCTTATTTTCATAGAAATCCCTCTTTTTCCCCTGACATATCGCTTATTTTCATCGAAATCCCTCTTTTTTCCCCGAAAATATCGCTTATTTTCATAGAAATCCCTGTTTTTCCACTGAAATATCGCTTATTTTCATCGAAATCCCTGTTTTGACCCCTGACATATCGCTTATTTTCATAGAAATCCCTGTTTTTCCACTGAAATATCGCTTATTTTCATAGAAATCCCTGTTTTTCCCCGAAAATATCGCTTATTTTCCTAGAAATCCGTGTTTTTCCCCTGATATATCACTTATTTTCATCGAAATCCCTGTTTTTCCCCTGACATATCGCTTATTTTCATAGAAATCCCTGTTTTGAACCCTTATATATCGCTTATTTTCATCGAAATCCCTGTTATTTGTCTGAAATATCGCTTATTTTCATAGAAATCCCTATTTTGAACCCTAAAATATCGCTTATTTTCATCGAAATCCCTGTTTTTCCCCTGAAATATCGCTTCTTTCCTAGAAATCCCTGTTTTTCCCGTTAAATGTCGCTTATTTTCATAGAAATCCCTCTTTTTCCCCTGACATATCGCTTATTTTCATAGAAATCCCTGTTTTGACCCCTGACATATCGCTTATTTTCATCGAAATCCCTGTTTTTGCCCTGACATATCGCTTATTTTCATAGAAATCCCTGTTTTTCCTCTGAAATATCGCTTATTTTCATCGAAATCCCTGTTTTTCCCCTGAAATATCGCTTATTTTCATCGAAATCCCTGTTTTTCCCCTGAAATATCGCTTATTTTCATCGAAATCCCTCTTTTTTCCCTTGAAATATCGCTTATTTTCATAGAAATCCCTGTTTTGAACCCAGATATATCGCTTATTTTCATAGAAATCCCTGTTTTTCCCCTGAAATATCGCTTATTTTCATCGAGATCTCTGTTTTTCCCCTGAAATATCGCTTATTTTCCTAGAAATCCCTGTTTTTTACCCTAAAATATCACTTATTTTCATCGAAATCCCTGTTTTTCCCCCTGAAATATCGCTTCTTTCCTAGAAATCCCTGCTTTTCCCCTTAAATGTCGCTTATTTTCATAGAAATACCTCTTTTTCCCTTGGAATATTACTTATTTTCATAGAAATCCCTCTTTTTTCTCCTGAAATATCGCTTATTTTCATAGAAATCCCTGTTTTTAACCTCAAATATCGCTTATTTTCACCGAAATCCCTGTTTTTCCCCTGAAATATCGCATATTTTCCTAGAAATCCCTGTTTTTCCCCTGAAATATCGCTTATTTTCATAGAAATCCCTGTTTTTAACCATAAATATCGCTTATTTTCATAGAAATCCCTGTTTTTAACCTTAAATATCGCTTATTTTCATAGAAATCCCTGTTTTTCCCCTGAAATATCGCTTATTTTCATAGAAATCCCTGTTTTGATCCCTACAATATCGCTTATTTTCATGGAAATCCCATTTTTGAACCCGAAAATATCGCTTATTTTCATAGAAATTCCTGTTTCTCCCCTGAAATATCGCTTATTTTCATAGAAATCCCTGTTTTGAACCCTTATATATTGCTTATTTTCATCGAAATCCCAGTTATTTGTCTGAAATATCGCTTATTTTCATAGAAATCCGTTTTTCCCATAAAATATTGCTTATTTTCATCGAAATCCCTGTTTTTCCCCTGAAATATCGCTTATTTTCATAGAAATCCCTGTTTTCCCCAAAAATATCGCTTATTTTCATAGAAATCCCTGTTTTTCCACTGAAATATCACTTATTTTCATAGAAATCCCTGTTTATCCCCTAAAATATCGCTTATTTTCATAGAAATCCCTCTTTCCCCCTGAAATATCGCTTATTTTCCCAGAAATCCTGATTTTTCCCCGAAAATATCGCTTATTTTCATAGAAATCCCTGTTTTGACCCCTGACATATCGCTTATTTTCATCGAAATCCCTGTTTTTCCCCTGACATATCGCTTATTTTCATCGAAATCCCTGTTTTGAACCCAGAAATGTCCCTTATTTTCATCGAAATCCCTGTTTCTCCCCTGAAATATCGCTTATTTTCCCAGAAATCCCTGTTTTTCCCCTGAAATATCGCTTATTTTCATAGAAATCCCTGTTTTGAACCCTGATATGTCGCTTATTTTTCCTAGAAATCCCTGCTTTTCCCCTGAAATATCGCTTATTTTCATAGAAATCCCTGTTTTGAACCCTTATATATCGCTTATTTTCATCAAAGTCCCTGTTATTTGTCTGAAATATCGCTTATTTTCATAGAAATCCCTGCTTTGAACCCTAAAATATCGCTTATTTTCATCGAAATCCCTGTTTTTCCCCTTAAATGTCGCTTATTTTCATAGAAATCCCTCTTTTTCCCCTGACATATCGCTTATTTTCATCGAAATCCCTCTTTTTTCCCCTAAAATATCGCTTATTTTCATAGAAATCCCTGTTTTTCCTCTGAAATAACGCTTATTTTCATAGAAATCCCTGTTTTTCCCCTGAAAATATCGCTTATTTTCATAGAAATCCCTGTTTTTCCACTGAAATATCGCTTATTTTCATAGAAATCCCTGTTTTTCCCCGAAAATATCGCTTATTTTCATTGAAATCCCAGTTTTTCCCTGATATATCACTTATTTTCATCGAAATCCCTGTTTTTCGTCTGAAATATCGCTTATTTTCATAGATATCCCTGTTTTTAACCCGAAAATATCGCTTATTTTCATCGAAATCCCTGTTTTTCCCCTGAAATATCGCTTCTTTCCTAGAAATCCCTGTTTTGAACCCTTAAATGTCGCTTATTTTCATAGTAATCTCTCTTTTTCGTCTGAAATATCGCCTATTTTCATCGAAATCCCTCTTCTTTCCCCTAAAATATCGCTTATTTTCATAGAAATCCCTGTTTTGACCCCTGACATATCGCTTATTTTTCCTAGAAATCCTGATATTTCCCCCTGAAATATCGCTTATTTTCATAGAAATCCCTGTTTTGACCCCTGATATATCGCATATTTTTCCTAGAAATCCCTGTTTTTCCCCTGAAATATCTCTGATTTTCATAGAAATCCCTGTTTTTCCCCGAAAATATCGCTTATTTTCATAGAAATCCGTTTTTCCCATAAAATATTGCTTATTTTCATCGAAATCCCTGTTTTTCCCCTGAAATATCGCTTATTTTCATACAAATCCCTGTTTTCCCCTAAAATATCGCTTATTTTCATAGAAATCCCTGTTTTTCCACTGAAATATCACTTACTTTCATAGAAATCCCTGTTTATCCCCTAAAATATCGCTTATTTTCATAGAAATCCCTCTTTCTCCCCTGAAATATCGCTTATTTTCCCAGAAATCCTGATTTTTCCCCGAAAATATCGCTTATTTTCATAGAAATCCCTGTTTTGATTCCTGACATATCGCTTATTTTCATCGAAATCCCTGTTTTTCGTCTGAAATATCGCTTATTTTCATAGAAATCCCTGTTTTGAACCCAGATATATCGCTTATTTTCATCGAAATCCCTGTTTTTCCCCTGAAATATCGCTTATTTTCATTGAAATCCCTCTTTTTTCCCTTGAAATATCGCTTATTTTCATAGAAATCCCTGTTTTGAACCCTGATATATCGCTTATTTTCATAGAAATCCCTATTTTGAACCCTGAAATATCGCTTATTTTCATAGAAATTCCTGTTTTTCGTCTGAAATATCGCTTATTTTCATAGAAATCCCTCTTTTTCCCCTAAAATATTGCTTATTTTCATCGACATTCCTTTTTTTCCCCTGAAATATCGCTTATTTACATAGAAATCCCTGTTTTGAACCCTGATATATCGCTTATTTTCATCGAAATCCCTGTTTTTCCCATTAAATATTGCTTATTTTCATGGAAATCCCAGTATTGAACCCTCAAATATCGCTTATTTTCATAGAAATCCCAGTATTTAACCCTCAAATATTGCTTATTATCATAGAAATCCCTGTTTTTCCCTTGAAATTTCACTTATTTTCACCGAATTCCCTTTTTTTTCCCTTAAATATTGCTTATTTTCATAGAAATCCCTTTTTTTCCCTTAAATATTGATTAATTTCATCGAAATCTCTGTTTTTCCCCTGATAAATCACTTATTTTCATAGTAATCCCTGTTTTTAACCTTAAATATCGCTTATTTTCATAGAAATCCCTCTTTTTTCCCCTAAAATATCGCTTATTTTCATAGAAATCCCTGTTTTTCCCCTAAAATATTGCATATTTTCCTTGAAATCCCTGTTTTTCCCCTGAAATATCGCTTATTTTCATAGAAATTCCTGTATTTAACCCTCAAATATCGCTTATTTTCATCGAAATCCCTGTTTTTCCCCTGAAATATCGCTTATTTTCATAGAAATCCCAGTTTTGAACCCTTTTATATCGCTTATTTTCATCGAAATCCCTGTTATTTGTCTGAAATATCGCTTATTTTCATAGAAATGCCTTTTTTGAACCCGAAAATATCGCTTATTTTCATCGAAATCCCTGTTTTCCCCCTGAAATATCGCTTCTTTCCTAGAAATCCCTGTTTTTCCCCTTAAATGTCGCTTATTTTCATAGAAATCCCTCTTTTTCCCCTGACATATCGCTTATTTTCATCGAAATCCCTGTTGTTTACCCTAAAATATAGCTTATTTTCATAGAAATCCCTGTTTTTCCTCTTAAATATCGCTTATTTTCATAGAAATCCCTTTATTTAACACTAAAATATCGCTTATTTTCATAGAAATCCCTGTTTTTCTCCTAAAATATTGCATATTTTCATAGAAATCCCTGTTTTTCCCCTGAAATATCGCTTATTTTCACCGAAATCCCAGTTTTTAACCATAAATATCGCTTATTTTCACCGAATTCCCTGTTTTTCCCTTAAATATCGCTTATTTTTTTAGAAATCCCTGTTTTTCCCCTGAAATATCTCTGATTTTCATAGAAATCCCTGTTTTTCCCCTGAAATATCGCTTATTTTCATAGAAATCCGTTTTTCCCATAAAATATTGCTTATTTTCATAGAAATCCCTGTTTTTCCCCTGAAATATCGCTTATTTTCATACAAATCCCTGTTTTCTTCTAAAATATCGCTTATTTTCATAGAAATCCCTCTTTCTTCCCTGAAATATCGGTTATTTTCCCAGAAATCCTGATTTTTCCCCGAAAATATCGCTTATTTTCATAGAAATCCCTGTTTTGACCCCTGACATATCGCTTATTTTCATCGAAATCCCTGTTTTTCCCCTGACATATCGCTTATTTTCATAGAAATCCCTGTTTTGAACCCAGATATATCGCTTATTTTCATCGAAATCCCTGTTTTTCCCCTGAAATATCGCTTATTTTCATCGAAATCCCTGTTTTTCCTCTGAAATATCGCTTATTTTCATCGAAATCCCTCTTTTTTCCCTTGAAATATCGCTTATTTTCATAGAAATCCCTGTTTTGAACCCAGATATATCGCTTATTTTCATAGAAATCCCTATTTTGAACCCTGAAATATCGCTTATTTTCATAGAAATTCCTGTTTTTCGTCTGAAATATCGCTTATTTTCATAGAAATCCCTCTTTTTCCCCTAAAATATCGCTTATTTTCATCGACATTCCTTTTTTTCCCCCTGAAGTATCGCTTATTTACATAGAAATCCCTGTTCTGAACCCTGATATATTGCTTATTTTCATCGAAATCCCTGTTTTTTACCTGAAATATCGCTTATTTTCATGGAAATCCCAGTTTTGAACCCGAAATTATCCCTTATTTTCATAGAAATCCCTGTATTTAACCCTCAAATATTGCTTATTATCATAGAAATCCCTGTTTTTCCCTTGAAATTTCACTTATTTTCACCGAATTCCCTTTTTTTTCCCTTAAATATCGCTTATTTTCATAGAAATCCCTGTTTTTCCCTTAAATATTGATTAATTTCATCGAAATCCCTGTTTTTCCCCTGAAATATCTCTGATTTTCATAGTAATCCCTGTTTTTAACCTTAAATATCGCTTATTTTCATAGAAATCCCTCTTTTTTCCCCTGAAATATCGCTTATTTTCATAGAAATCCCTGTTTTTCCCCTAAAATATTGCATATTTTCCTTGAAATCCCTGTTTTTCCCCTGAAATATCGCTTATTTTCACAGAAATCCCTGGTTTTACCCTGAAATATCGCATATTTTCCTAGAAATCCCTGTTTTTCCCGTAAAATATCGCTTATTTTCATAGAGATCCCTGTTTTTCCCATGGAATGTCCCTTATTTTCATCGAAATCCCTGTTTCTCCCCTGAAATATCGCTTATTTTCCCAGAAATCCCTGTTTTTCCCCTGAAATATCGCTTATTTTCATAGAAATCCCTGTTTTGAACCCTGATATATCGCTTATTTTCCCAGAAATCCCTGCTTTTCCCCTGAAATATCGCTTATTTTCATAGAAATTCCTGTATTTAACCCTCAAATATCGCTTATTTTCATCGAAATCCCTGTTTTTCCCCTGAAATATCGCTTATTTTCACCGAAATCCCTGTTTTGAACCCTTTTATATCGCTTATTTTCATCGAAATCCCTGTTATTTGTCTGAAATATCGCTTATTTTCATAGAAATCCCTATTTTGAACCCTAAAATATCGTTTATTTTCATCGAAATCCCTGTTTTTCCCCTTAAATATCGCTTCTTTCCTAGAAATCCCTGTTTTTCCCGTTAAATGTCGCTTATTTTCATAGAAATCCCTCTTTTTCCCCTGACATATCGCTTATTTTCATAGAAATCCCTGTTTTGACCCCTGACATATCGCTTATTTTCATAGAAATCCCTGTTTTGAACCCAGATATATCGCTTATTTTCATCGAAATCCCTGTTTTTCCCCTGAAATATCGCTTATTTTCATCGAAATCCCTGTTTTTCCCCTGAAATATCGCTTATTTTCATCGAAATCCCTCTTTTTTCCCTTGAAATATCGCTTATTTTCATAGAAATCCCTGTTTTGAACCCAGATATATCGCTTATTTTCATAGAAATCCCTCTTTTTCCCCTAAAATATTGCTTATTTTCATCGACATTCCTTTTTTTTCCCCTGAAATATCGCTTATTTTCCTAGAAATCCCTGTTTTGAACCCTGATATATCGCTTATTTTCATTGAAATCCCTGTTTTTCCCATTGAATATCGCTTATTTTCCTAGAAATCCCTGTTTTTTACCCTAAAATATCACTTATTTTCATAGAAATCCCTGTTTTTAACCCTCAAATATTGCTTTTTTTCATAGAAATTCCTGTTTCTCCCCTGAAATTTCACTTATTTTCACCGAATTCCCTTTTTTTTTCCCTGAAATATCGCTTATTTTCATCGAAATCTCTGTTTTTCCCCTGAAATATCGCTTATTTTCCTAGAAATCCCTGTTTTTTACCCTAAAATATCACTTATTTTCATCGAAATCCCTGTTTTTCTCCTGAAATATCGCTTCTTTCCTAGAAATCCCTGCTTTTCCCCTTAAATGTCGCTTATTTTCATAGAAATACCTCTTTTTCCCTTGGAATATTACTTATTTTCATAGAAATCCCTCTTTTTTCCCCTGAAATATCGCTTATTTTCATAGAAATCCCTGTTTTTAACCTCAAATATCGCTTATTTTCACCGAAATCCCTGTTTTTCCCCTGAAATATCGCATATTTTCCTAGAAATCCCTGTTTTTCCCCTGAAATATCGCTTATTTTCATAGAAATCCCTGTTTTTAACCATAAATATCGCTTATTTTCACCGAAATCCCTGTTTTTCCCCTGAAATATCGCTTATTTTCATAGAAATCCCTGTTTTTCCCCTGAAATAT
Organism: Tympanuchus pallidicinctus; assembly: GCF_026119805.1. NCBI lineage: Eukaryota > Metazoa > Chordata > Aves > Galliformes > Phasianidae > Tympanuchus > Tympanuchus pallidicinctus. The sequence goes on along the minus strand of NW_026294642.1, from coordinate 69,399 downwards.
CGCTTATTTACATAGAAATCCCTGTTTTGATCTCTACAATATCGCTTATTTTCATGGAAATCCCATTTTTGAACCCGAAAATATCGCTTATTTTCATAGAAATCCCTGTTTTTCTCCTAAAATATCGCTTATTTTCATAGAAATCCCTCTTTTTCCCCTAAAATATTGCTTATTTTCATCGACAATCCTTTTTTTTCCCCTGAAATATCGCTTATTTTCCTAGAAATCCCTGTTTTGAACCCTGATATATCGCTTATTTTCATCGAAATCACTGTTTTTCCAATTGAATATCGCTTATTTTCATAGAAATCCCGGTATTTAACCCTCAAATATTGCTTATTTTCATAGAAATTCCTGTTTCTTCCCTGAAATTTCACTTATTTTCACCGAATTCCCTTTTTTTTCCCTGAAATATCGCTTATTTTCATCGAAATCCCTGTTTTTCCCATGAAATATAGCTTATATTCATAGAAATCCCAGTTTTTAACCATAAATATCGCTTATTTTCACCGAAATCCCTCTTTTTTCCCCTACAATATCGCTTATTTTCATAGAAATCCCTGTTTTTCCCATGAAATATAGCTTATATTCATAGAAATCCCAGTTTTTAACCATAAATATCGCTTATTTTCATAGAAATCCCTGATTTGAACCTTAAATATCGCTTATTTTCATAGAAATCCCTGTTTTTCCCCTGAAATATCGCTTATTTACATAGAAATCCCTATTTTGAGCGCTGATATATCGCTTATTTTCATCGAAATCCCTGTTTTTCCCCTGAAATATCGCTCCTTTTCCTAGAAATCCCTGTTTTTCCCCAACAATATCGCTTATTTTCATAGAAATCCCTGTTTTTCCCCTGACATATCGCTTATTTTCCTAGAAATCCCTGCTTTTCCCCTGAAATATCTCTGATTTTCATAGAAATACCTGTTTTTTCCCCTGAATTATCGCTTATTTTCATAGAAATCCCTGTTTTGAACCCTAATATATCGCTTATTTTCATCGAAATCCCTGTTTTTCGTCTGAAATATTGCTTATTTTTATCGAAATCCCTATTTTGAACCCTAATATATCGCTTATTTTCATAGAAATCCCTGTTTTTCCCCTAAAATATTGCATATTTTCATAGAAATCCCAGTTTGTCCCCTGAAATATCGCTTATTTTCATAGAAATCCCTGTTTTTCCCCTTAAATATTACTTATTTTCATGGAAATCCCTGTTTTTCCCCTACAATATCGCTTATTTTCGTAGAAATCCCTGTTTTTCCCCTGAAATGTCACTTATTTTCATAGAAATCCCTGTTTTTCCCCTTAAATGTCGCTTCTTTCCTTGAAATCCCTTTTTTTCCCCGGAAATATCGCTTATTTTCATAGAAATCCCTATTTTGAACCCTAAAATATCGCTTTTTTTCATAGAAATTCCTGTTTTTCCCCTTAAATATCGCTTATTTTCATAGAAATCCCTCTTTTTCCCCTAAAATATTGCTTATTTTCATCGACAATCCTTTTTTTTCCCCTGAAATATCGCTTATTTTCATCGAAATCCCTGTTTTTCCCATTAGATATTGCTTATTTGCATGGAAATCCCAGTTTTGAACCCGAAAATATCCCTTATTTTCATAGAAATCCCTGTATTTAACCCTCAAATATTGCTTATTTTCATAGAAACCCCTGTTTCTCCCCTGAAATTTCACTTATTTTCATAGAAATCCCGTTTTTTTCCACCAAAATATCGCTTATTTTCATAGAAATCCCTGTTTTTAACCAACAATATCGCTTATTTTCATAGAAATCTCTTTTTTTTACCCTAAAATATCGCTTATTTTCATAGAAATCCCTGTTTTTCCCCTGAAATATCGCTTATTTTCACCGAAATCCCTGTTTTTCCCCTGAAATATCGCTTATTTTCACCGAAATCCCTGTTTTTCCCCTGAAATATCGCTTATTTTCATCGAAATCCCTGTTTTTCCCCAACAATATCGCTTATTTTCATAGAAATCCCTGTTTTTCCCCTGACATATCGATTATTTTCATAGAAATCCCTGCTTTTCCCCTGAAATATCTCTGATTTTCATAGAAATCCTGTTTTTTCCCCGGAAATATTGCTTATTTTCATAGAAATCCCTGTTTTGAACCCTAATATATCGCTTATTTTCATCGAAATCCCTGTTTTTCGTCTGAAATATTGCTTATTTTTATCGAAATCCCTATTTTGAACCCTAATACATCGCTTATTTTCATAGAAATCCCTGTTTTTTCCCCTGAAATATCGCTTATTTTCATAGAAATCCCTATTTTGAACCCTAAAATATCGCTTATTTACATCGAAATCCCTGTTTTTCGTCTGAAATATCGCTTATTTTCATAGAAATCCCTCTTTTTCTCCTAAAATATTGCTTATTTTCATCGACATTCCTTTTTTTTCCCCTGAAATATCGCTTATTTTCATAGAAATCCCTGTTTTTCCCCTAAAATATCGCTTATTTTCATCGAAATCCCAGTGTTGAACCCGAAAATATCCCTTACTTTCATAGAAATCCCTGTATTTTCGCCTCAAATATCGCTTATTTTCATCGAAATCCCTGTATTTAATCCTCAAATATTGCTTATTTTCATAGAAATCCCTATGTTGTACCCGAAAATATCACTTATTTTCATTTAAATCCCTGTTTTTCGTCTGAAATATCGCTTATTTTCATCGAAATCCCTGTTTTGAACCCTGATATATCGCTTATTTTCATCGAAATCCCAGTTTTGAACCCTAAAATATCCCTTATTTTCATGGAAATTCCAGTTTTGAACCCTCAAATATCGCTTATTTTCATAGAAATCCCTGTTTCTCCCCTGAAATTTCACTTATTTTCACCGTATTCCCCGTTTTTTCCCCTAAAATATCGCTTATTTTCATCGAAATCCCTGTTTTTCCCCTGAAATATCTCTATTTTCATAGAAATCCCTGTTTTTCCCCTGAAATATCGCTTATTTTCATAGAAATCCCTTTTTTTTACCCTAAAATATCGCTTATTTTCATAGAAATCCCTGTTTTTCACCTAAAATATTGCATATTTTCCTTGAAATCCCTGTTTTTCCCCTACAATATCGCATATTTCCATAGAAATCCCTGTTTTTTACCCTTAAATATCGCTTATTTTCATAGAAATCCCTGTTTTTCCCCTTAAATGTCGCTTATTTTCATAGAAATCCCTGTTTTTCCCCTGAAATATCTCTGATTTTCATAGAAATCCCTCTTTTTTCCCCTGAAATATATCGCTTCTTTCCTAGAAATCCCTGTTTTTCCCCTTAAATATCGCTTATTTTCATCGAAATCCCTGTTTTTCCCCTGAAATATAGCTTATTTTCATAGAAATCCCAGTTTTTAACCATAAATATCGCTTATTTTCATAGAAATCCCTGTTTTGAACCCTGATATATCGCTTATTTTCATAGAAATCCCTGTTTTTCCCCTGAAATATCGCTTATTTTCATAGAAATCCCTGTTTTGAACCCGATAATATCGCTTATTTTCATAGAAATACCTCTTTTTCCCCTGGAATATTACTTATTTTCATAGAAATCCCTCTTTTTTCCCCTGAAATATCGCTTATTTTCATAGAAATCCCTGTATTTAATCCTCAAATATTGCTTATTTTCAAAGAAATCCCAGTTTCTCCCCTGAAATTTCACTTATTTTCACCGAATTCCCTGTTTTTTCTCTGAAATATCGCTTATTTTCATCGAAATCCCTGTTTTTCCACTGAAATATCTCTGATTTTCATAGAAATCCGTTTTTAACCTTCAATATCGCTTATTTTCATAGAAATCCCTGTTTTTGCCCTAAAATATCGCTTATTTTATAGAAATCCCTGTTCTTCCTCTTAAATATCGCTTATTTTCATAGAAATCCCTTTATTTAACCATAAATATCGCTTATTTTCATAGAAATCCCTGTTTTTCCCCTAAAATATTGCATATTTTCCTTGAAATCCCTGTTTTTAACCTTAAATATCGCTTATTTTCATAGAAATCTCTTTTTTTTACCCTAAAATATCGCTTATTTTCATAGAAATCCCTGTTTTTCCCCTTAAATGTCGCTTATTTTCATAGAAATCCATGTTTTTCCCCTTAAATGTCGCTTATTTTCACCGAAATCCCTGTTTTTCCCCTGAAATATCGCTTATTTTCATAGAAATCCCTGTTTTTCCCCTGAAATATCTCTGATTTTCACCGAAATCCCTGTTTTTCCCCTGAAATATCGCTTATTTTCATAGTAATCCCTGTTTTTAACCTTAAATATCGCTTATTTTCCTAGTAATCCCTGTTTTTTACCCTAAAATATCGCTTATTTTCATAGAAATCCCTGTTTTTCCCGTGAAATACCTCTGATTTTCACCGAAATCCCTGTTTTTCCCCTACAATATCGCTTATTTTCATAGAAATCCCTGTTTTTCCCCTGACATATCGCTTATTTTCACCGAATTCCCTGTTTTTCCCTTAAATATCGCTTATTTTCATCGAAATCCCTGTTTTTCCCTAAAATATCTCTGATTTTCATAGAAATCCCTGTTTTTCCCCTGAAATATCGCTTATTTTCATCGAAATCCCTGTTTTTCCCCTAAAATATCGCTTATTTTCATCGAAATGCCTGTTTTTCCCCTGAAATATCGCTTATTTTCATCGAAATCCCTGTTTTTCCCCTGACATATCTCTGATTTTCACAGAAATCCCTGTTTTTCCCCTGAAATATCACTGATTTTCATAGAAATCCCTGTTTTTCCCCTTAAATGTCGCTTCTTTCCTTGAAATCCCTGTTTTTCCCCTGAAATATCGCTTATTTTCATCGAAATCCCTGTTTTGAACCCTGATATATCGCTTATTTTCATAGAAATCCCGGTTTTGAACCCTAAAATATCGCTTATTTTCATAGAAATTCCTGTTTTTCGTCTGAAATATCGCTTATTTTCATAGAAATCCCTCTTTTTCCCCTAAAATATTGCTTATTTTCATCGACATTCCTTTTTTTTCCCCTGAAATATCGCTTATTTACATAGAAATCCCTGTTTTGAACCCTGATATATCGCTTATTTTCATCGAAATCCCTGTTTTTCCCATTGAATATCGCTTATTTTCATGGAAATCCCAGTTTTGAACCCGAAAATATCCCTTATTTTCATAGAAATCCCTGTATTTAACCCTCAAATATTGCTTATTTTCATAGAAATCCCTGTTTCTCCCCTGAAATTTCACTTATTTTCACCGAATTCCCTTTTTTTTCCCTGAAATATCGCTTATTTTCATCGAAATCTCTGTTTTTCCCCTGAAATATCGCTTATTTTCCTAGAAATCCCTGTTTTTTACCCTAAAATATCACTTATTTTCATAGAAATCCCTGTATTTCCCCTGAAATATCGCTTCTTTCTTAGAAATCCCTTTTTTTTCCCCTTAAATGTCGCTTATTTTCATAGAAATACCTCTTTTTCCCCTGGAATATTACTTATTTTCATAGAAATCCCTCTTTTTTCCCCTGAAATATCGCTTATTTTCATAGAAATCCCTGTATTTAATCCTCAAATATTGCTTATTTTCAAAGAAATCCCAGTTTCTCCCCTGAAATTTCACTTATTTTCACCGAATTCCCTGTTTTTTCTCTGAAATATCGATTATTTTCATCGAAATCCCTGTTTTTCCACTGAAATATCTCTGATTTTCATAGAAATCCGTTTTTAACCTTCAATATCGCTTATTTTCATAGAAATCCCTGTTTTTGCCCTAAAATATCGCTTATTTTATAGAAATCCCTGTTCTTCCTCTTAAATATCGCTTATTTTCATAGAAATCCCTTTATTTAACCATAAATATCGCTTATTTTCATAGAAATCCCTGTTTTTCCCCTAAAATATTGCATATTTTCCTTGAAATCCCTGTTTTTAACCTTAAATATCGCTTATTTTCATAGAAATCTCTTTTTTTTACCCTAAAATATCGCTTATTTTCATAGAAATCCCTGTTTTTCCCCTTAAATGTCGCTTATTTTCATAGAAATCCCTGTTTTTCCCCTGAAATATCGCTTATTTTCACCGAAATCCCTGTTTTTCCCCTGAAATATCGCTTATTTTCATAGAAATCCCTGTTTTTCCCCTGAAATATCTCTGATTTTCATAGAAATCCCTGTTTTTCCCCTGAAATATCGCTTATTTTCATCGAAAACCCTGTTTTTAACCTTAAACATCGCTTATTTTCCTAGAAATCCCTGTTTTTTACCCTAAAATATCGCTTATTTTCATAGAAATCCCTGTTTTTCCCGTGAAATACCTCTGATTTTCACCGAAATCCCTGTTTTTCCCCTTAAATATTGCTTATTTTCATGGAATCCCTGTTTTTCCCCTACAATATCGCTTATTTTCATAGAAATCCCTGTTTTTCCCCTGACATATCGCTTATTTTCACCGAATTCCCTGTTTTTCCCTTAAATATCGCTTATTTTCATAGAAATCCCTGTTTTTCCCCTGAAATATCTCTGATTTTCATAGAAATCCCTGTTTTTCCCCTGAAATATCGCTTATTTTCATCGAAATCCCTGTTTTTCCCCTAAAATATCGCTTATGTTCCTAGAAATCCCTGTTTTTCCCCTGAAATATCGCTTATTTTCATACAAATCCCTGTTTTTCCCCTAAAATATCGCTTATTTTCATCGAAATCCCTGTTTTTCCCCTGACATATCTCTGATTTTCATAGAAATCCCTGTTTTTCCCCTGAAATATCACTTATATTCATAGAAATCCCTGTTTTTCCCCTTAAATGTCGCTTCTTTCCTTGAAATCCCTTTTTTTCCCCTGAAATATCGCTTATTTTCATAGAAATCCCTGTTTTGAACCCTGATATATCGCTTATTTTCATAGAAATCCCGGTTTTGAACCCTAAAATATCGCTTATTTTCATAGAAATCCCTGTTTTTCGTCTGAAATATCGCTTATTTTCATAGAAATCCCTCTTTTTCCCCTAAAATATTGCTTATTTTCATCGACATTCCTTTTTTTTCCCCTGAAATATCGCTTATTTTCACCGAAATCCCTGTTTTGAACCCTGATATATCGCTTATTTTCATCGAAATCCCTGTTTTTCCCATTAAATATTGCTTATTTTCATGGAAATCCCAGTTTTGAACCCGAAAATATCCCTTATTTTCATAGAAATCCCTGTATTTAACCCTCAAATATTGCTTATTTTCATAGAAATCCCTGTTTCTCCCCTGAAATTTCACTTATTTTCACCGAATTCCCTTTTTTTTTCCCTGAAATATCGCTTATTTTCATCGAAATCTCTGTTTTTCCCCTGAAATATCGCTTATTTTCCTAGAAATCCCTGTTTTTTACCCTAAAATATCACTTATTTTCATAGAAATCCCTGTTTTTCCCCTGAAATATCGCTTCTTTCCTAGAAATCCCTGTTTTTCCCCTGAAATATCGCTTATTTTCATAGAAATCCCTGTTTTTCCCCTGGAATATTACTTATTTTCATAGAAATCCCTGTTTTTCCCCTGAAATATCGCTTATTTTCATAGAAATCCCTGTTTTTAACCTCAAATATCGCTTATTTTCAACGAAATCCCTGTTTTTCCCCTGAAATATCGCTTATTTTCATAGAAATCCCTGTTTTACCCATGAAATATCGCTTATTTTCATAGAAATCCCAGTTTTTAACCATAAATATCGCTTATTTTCATAGAAATCCCTGTTTTTAACCATAAATATCGCTTATTTTCATAGAAATCCCTGTTTTTCCCCTGAAATATCGCTTATTTTCATAGAAATCCCAGTTTTGAACCCTGATATATCGCTTATTTTCATAGAAATCCCGGTTTTGAACCCAAAAATATCGCTTATTTTCATCGACATTCCTGTTTTTCCCCTGAAATATCGCTTATTTTCATAGAAATCCCTCTTTTTCCCATAAAATATTGCTTATTTTCATCGACATTCCTTTTTTTTCCCCTGAAATATCGCTTATTTACATAGAAATCCCTGTTTTGAACCCTGATATATTGCTTATTTTCATCGAAATCCCTGTTTTTCCCATTATATATTGCTTATTTTCATGGAAATCCCTGTATTTAACCCTCAAATATTGCTTATTTTCATAGAAATCCCTGTTTCTCCCCTGAAATTTCACTTATTTTCACCGAATTCCCTTTTTTTTTTCCATTAAATATCGCTTATTTTCCTAGAAATCCCTGTTTTTCCCCTGAAATATTGCTTATTTTCATAGAAATCCCTGTTTTTTACCCTAAAATATCACTTATTCTCATAGAAATCCCTGTTTTTCCCCTGAAATATCGCTTCTTTCCTAGAAATCCCTGTTTTTCCCCTTAAATGTCGCTTATTTTCATAGAAATCCCTGTTTTTCCCCTGAAATATCGCTTATTTTGCTAGAAATCCCTGTTTTTCCCCTGAAATATCACTTATTTTCATAGAAATCCCGGGTTTTCGTCTGAAATATCACTTATTTTCATAGAAATCCCTGTTTTTCCCCTGAAATATCGTTTCATTCCTAGAAATCCCCGTTTTTCCCCTACAATATCGCTTATTTTCATAGAAATCCCTGTTTTTCCCCTGACATATCGCTTATTTTCACCGAATTCCCTGTTTTTCCCCTGAAATATCGCTTATTTTCATAGAAATCCCTGTTTTTCCCCTGAAATATCGCTTATTTTCATAGAAATCCCTGTTGTTCCCCTAAAATATCGCTTATTTTCATCGAAATCCCTGTTTTCCCCCTGAAATATCGCTTATTTTCATACAAATCCCTGTTTTTCCCCTAAAATATCGCTTATTTTCATCGAATTCCCTGTTTTTCCCCTGACATATCTCTGATTTTCATAGAAATCCCTGTTTTTCCCCTAAAATATCACTTATATTCATAGAAATCCCTGTTTTTCCCCTTAAATGTCGCTTCTTTCCTTGAAATCCCTTTTTTTCCCCTGAAATATCGCTTATTTTCATAGAAATCCCTGTTTTGAACCCTGATATATCGCTTATTTTCACCGAATTCCCTTTTTTTTCCCTGAAATATCGCTTATTTTCATCGAAATCCCTGTTTTTCGTCTGAAATATCGCTTATTTTCATAGAAATCCCTGTTTTTCCCCTAAAATATTGCTTATTTTCATCGACATTCCTTTTTTTTCCCCTGAAATATCGCTTATTTTCACCGAAATCCCTGTTTTGAACCCTGATATATCGCTTATTTTCATTGAAATCCCTGTTTTTCCCATTGAATATCGCTTATTTTCCTAGAAATCCCTGTTTTTTACCCTAAAATATCACTTATTTTCATAGAAATCCCTGTTTTTAACCCTCAAATATTGCTTTTTTTCATAGAAATTCCAGTTTCTCCCCTGAAATTTCACTTATTTTCACCGAATTCCCTTTTTTTTCCCTGAAATATCGCTTATTTTCATCGAAATCTCTGTTTTTCCCCTGAAATATCGCTTATTTTCCTAGAAATCCCTGTTTTTTACCCTAAAATATCGCTTATTTTCATAGAAATCCCTGTTTTTCCCCTGAAATATCGCTTCTTTCCTAGAAATCCCTGTTTTTCCCCTGAAATATCGCTTATTTTCATAGAAATACCTCTTTTTCCCCTGGAATATTACTTATTTTCATAGAAATCCCTCTTTTTTCCCCTGAAATATCGCTTATTTTCATAGAAATCCCTGTTTTTAACCTCAAATATCGCTTATTTTCACCGAAATCCCTGTTTTTCCCTTGAAATATCGCTTATTTTCATAGAAATCCCTGTTTTACCCATGAAATATAGCTTATATTCATAGAAATCACAGTTTTTAACCATAAATATCGCTTATTTTCATAGAAATCCCTGTTTTTAACCATAAATATCGCTTATTTTCATAGAAATCCCTGTTTTTCCCCTGAAATATCGCTTATTTTCATAGAAATCCCTGTTTTGAACCCTGATATATCGCTTATTTTCATAGAAATCCCTATTTTGAACCCGATAATATCGCTTATTTTCATAGAAATCCCTGTTTTTCCCCTGAAATATCGCTTATTTTCATAGAAATCCCTCTTTTTCCCCTAAAATATTGCTTATTTTCATCGACATTCCTTTTTTTTCCCCTGAAATATCGCTTATTTACATAGAAATCCCTGTTTTGAACCCTGATATATCGCTTATTTTCATAGAAATCCCTGTTTTTCCCATTATATATTGCTTATTTTCATGGAAATCCCAGTTTTGAACCCGAAAATATCCCTTATTTTCATAGAAATCCCTGTATTTAACCCTCAAATATTGCTTATTTTCATTAAAATCCCTGTTTCTCCCCTGAAATTTCACTTATTTCCACCGAATTCCCTTTTTTTTTTCCATTAAATATCGCTTATTTTCCTAGAAATCCCTGTTTTTCCCCTGAAATATTGCTTATTTTCATAGAAATCCCTGTTTTTTACCCTAAAATATCACTTATTTTCATAGAAATCCCTGTTTTTCCCCTGAAATATCGCTTCTTTCCTAGAAATCCCTGTTTTTCCCCTTAAATGTCGCTTATTTTCATAGAAATCCCTGTTTTTCCCCTGAAATATCGCTTATTTTCCTAGAAATCCCTCTTTTTTCCCCTGATATATCACTTATTTTCATAGAAATCCCGGGTTTTCGTCTGAAATATCACTTATTTTCATAGAAATCCCTGTTTTTCCCCTGAAATATCGCTTCATTCCTAGAAATCCCTGTTTTTCCCCTACAATATCGCTTATTTTCATAGAAATCCCTGTTTTTCCCCTGTCATATCGCTTATTTTCACCGAATTCCCTGTTTTTCGTCTGAAATATTGCTTATTTTTATCGAAATCCCTGTTTTTCCCCTAAAATATCTCTGATTTTCATAGAAATCCCTGTTTTGACCCCTGATATATCGCTTATTTTTCCTAGAAATCCCTGTTTTTCCCCTGAAATATCTTTAATTTTCATAGAAATCCCTGTTTTTTCCCCGGAAATATCGCTTATTTTCATAGAAATCCCTGTTTTGAACCCTAATATATCGCTTATTTTCATCGAAATCCCTGTTTTTCGTCTGAAATATTGCTTATTTTTATCGAAATCCGTATTTTGAACCCTAATATATCGCTTATTTTCATAGAAATCCCTGTTTTTCCCCTACAATATCGCTTATTTTCATAGAAATCCCTGTTTTTCCCCGGAAATATCGCTTATTTTCCTAGAAATCCCTGTTTTTCCCCTGAAATATCTTTGATTTTCATAGAAATCCCTGTTTTTCCCCTACAGTATCGCTTATTTTCATAGAAATCCCTATTTTGAACCATAAAATATCGCTTTTTTTCATAGAAATCCCTGTTTTTCGTCTGAAATATCGCTTATTTTCATAGAAATCCCTCTTTTTCCCCTGACATATCGCTTATTTTCATCGACATTCCTTTTTTTTCCCCTGAAATATCGCTTATTTTCATCGAAATCCCTGTTTTTCCCCTGAAATATAGCTTATTTGCATGGAAATCCCAGTTTTGAACCTGAAAATATCCCTTATTTTCATAGAAATCCCTGTATTTAACCCTCAAATATTGCTTATTTTCATAGAAATCCCTGTTTCTCCCCTGAAATTTCACTTATTTTCACCGAATTCCCTTTTTTTTCCCTTAAATATCGCTTATTTTCATCGAAATCCCTGTTTTTCCCCTGAAATATCTCTGATTTTCATAGAAATCCCTGTTTTTAACCTTAAATATCGCTTATTTTCATAGAAATCCCTGTTTTTCCCCTGAAATATCTCTGATTTTCATAGAAATCCCTGTTTTTAACCCTGAAATATCGCTTATTTTCATAGAAATCTCTTTTTTTTACCCTAAAATATCGCTTATTTTCATAGAAATCCCTGTTTTTCCCCTGAAATATCGCTTATTTTCACCGAAATCCCTGTTTTTCCCCTGAAATATCGCTTATTTTCCTAGAAATCCCTGCTTTTCCCCTGAAATATCTCTGATTTTCATAGAAATCCCTGTTTTTTCCCCGGAAATATCGCTTATTTTCATAGAAATCCCTGTTTTGAACCCTACAATATCGCTTATTTTCATCGAAATCCCTGTTTTTCGTCTGAAATATGGCTTATTTTTATCTAAATCCCTATTTTGAACCCTAATATATCGCTTATTTTCATAGAAATCTCTTTTTTTTGAACCCTTAAATATCGCTTATTTTCATAGAAATCCCTATTTTGAACCCTTAAATATCGCTTATTTTCATCGAAATTCCTGTTTTTCGTCTGAAATATCGCTTATTTTCATCGAAATCCCTTTTTTTCTCCTAAAATATTGCTTATTTTCATCGACATTCCTTTTTTTTCCCCTGGAATATTGCTTATTTTCCTAGAAATCCCTGTTTTTCCCCTTAAATATTGCTTATTTTCATAGTAATCCCTATTTTTAACCTTAAATATCGCTTATTTTCCTAGAAATCCCTGTTTTTTACCCTAAAATATCGCTTATTTTCATAGAAATCCCTGTTTTTCCCCTAAAATATTGCATATTTTCCTTGAAATCCCTGTTTTTCCCCTACAATATCGCTTATTTTCATCGAAATCCCTGTTTTTTACCCTTAAATATCGCTTATTTTCCCAGAAATCCCTGTTTTTCCCCTGAAATGTCCCTTATTTTCATAGAAATCCCTGTTTTTAACCCTGAAATATCTCTGATTTTCATAGAAATCCCTCTTTTTTCCCCGGAAATATCGCTTCTTTCCTAGAAATCCCTGTTTTTCCCTTGAAATATCGCTTATTTTCATCGAAATCCCTGTTTTTCCCCTGAAATATCGCTTATTTTCATAGAAATCCCAGTTTTTAACCATAAATATCGCTTATTTTCATAGAAATCCCTGTTTTGAACCCTGATATATCGCTTATTTTCATCGAAATCCCTGTTTTTCCCCTGAAATATCGCTTATTTTCATAGAAATCCCTGTTTTGACCCCTGATATATCGCTTATTTTCATAGAAATCCCTATTTTGAACCCGATAATATCGCTTATTTTCATACAAATCCCTGTTTTTCCCCTGAAATATCGCTTATTTTCATAGAAACCCCTGTTTTGAACCCTGATATATCGCTTATTTTCATCGAAATCCCTGTTTTTCCCCTGAAATATCACTTATATTCATAGAAATCCCTGTTTTTCCCCTTAAATGTCGCTTCTTTCCTTGAAATCCCTTTTTTTCCCCTGAAATATCGCTTATTTTCATAGAAATCCCTGTTTTGAACCCTGATATATCGCTTATTTTCATAGAAATCCCGGTTTTGAACCCTAAAATATCGCTTATTTTCATCGAAATCCCTGTTTTTCGTCTGAAATATCGCTTATTTTCATAGAAATCCCTCTTTTTCCCCTAAAATATTGCTTATTTTCATCGACATTCCTTTTTTTTCCCCTGAAATATCGCTTATTTTCACCGAAATCCCTGTTTTGAACCCTGATATATCGCTTATTTTCATCGAAATCCCTGTTTTTCCCATTGAATATCGCTTATTTTCATGGAAATCCCAGTTTTGAACCCGAAAATATCCCTTATTTTCATAGAAATCCCTGTATTTAACCCTCAAATATTGCTTATTTTCATAGAAATCCCTGTTTCTCCCCTGAAATTTCACTTATTTTCACCGAATTCCCTTTTTTTTCCCTGAAATATCGCTTATTTTCATCGAAATCTCTGTTTTTCCCCTGAAATATCGCTTATTTTCCTAGAAATCCCTGTTTTTTACCCTAAAATATCACTTATTTTCATAGAAATCCCTGTTTTTCCCCTGAAATATCGCTTCTTTCCTAGAAATCCCTGTTTTTCCCCTGAAATATCGCTTATTTTCATAGAAATACCTCTTTTTCCCCTGGAATATTACTTATTTTCATAGAAATCCCTCTTTTTTCCCCTGAAATATCGCTTATTTTCATAGAAATCCCTGTTTTTAACCTCAAATATCGCTTATTTTCAACGAAATCCCTGTTTTTCCCTTGAAATATCGCTTATTTTCATAGAAATCCCTGTTTTACCCATGAAATATAGCTTATATTCATAGAAATCCCAGTTTTTAACCATAAATATCGCTTATTTTCACAGAAATCCCTGTTTTTAACCATAAATATCGCTTATTTTCATAGAAATCCCTGTTTTTCCCCTGAAATATCGCTTATTTTCATAGAAATCCCTATTTGAACCCTAAAATATCGCTTATTTTCATCGACATTCCTGTTTTTCCCCTGAAATATCGCTTATTTTCATAGAAATCCCTCTTTTTCCCATAAAATATTGCTTATTTTCATCGACATTCCTTTTTTTTCCCCTGAAATATCGCTTATTTACATAGAAATCCCTGTTTTGAACCCTGATATATGGCTTATTTTCATCGAAATCCCTGTTTTTCCCATTATATATTGCTTATTTTCATGGAAATCCCTGTATTTAACCCTCAAATATTGCTTATTTTCATAGAAATCCCTGTTTCTCCCCTGAAATTTCACTTATTTTCACCGAATTCCCTTTTTTTTTTCCATTAAATATCGCTTATTTTCCTAGAAATCCCTGTTTTTCCCCTGAAATATTGCTTATTTTCATAGAAATCCCTGTTTTTTACCCTAAAATATCACTTATTTTCATAGAAATCCCTCTTTTTCCCCTGAAATATCGCTTCTTTCCTAGAAATCCCTGTTTTTCCCCTTAAATGTCGCTTATTTTCATAGAAATCCCTGTTTTTCCCCTGAAATATCGCTTATTTTGCTAGAAATCCCTGTTTTTCCCCTGAAATATCACTTATTTTCATAGAAATCCCGGGTTTTCGTCTGAAATATCACTTATTTTCATAGAAATCCCTGTTTTTCCCCTGAAATATCGTTTCATTCCTAGAAATCCCCGTTTTTCCCCTACAATATCGCTTATTTTCATAGAAATCCCTGTTTTTCCCCTGACATATCGCTTATTTTCACCGAATTCCCTGTTTTTCCCCTGAAATATCTCTGATTTTCATAGAAATCCCTGTTTTTCCCCTGAAATATCGCTTATTTTCATAGAAATCCCTGTTGTTCCCCTAAAATATCGCTTATTTTCATCGAAATCCCTGTTTTCCCCCTGAAATATCGCTTATTTTCATACAAATCCCTGTTTTTCCCCTAAAATATCGCTTATTTTCATCGAATTCCCTGTTTTTCCCCTGACATATCTCTGATTTTCACAGAAATCCCTGTTTTTCCCCTTAAATGTCGCTTCTTTACTTGAAATCCCTTTTTTTCCCCTGAAATATCGCTTATTTTCATAGAAATCCCTGTTTTGAACCCTGATATATCGCTTATTTTCACCGAATTCCCTTTTTTTTCCCTGAAATATCGCTTATTTTCATCGAAATCCCTGTTTTTCGTCTGAAATATCGCTTATTTTCATAGAAATCCCTCTTTTTCCCCTAAAATATTGCTTATTTTCATCGACATTCCTTTTTTTTCCCCTGAAATATCGCTTATTTTCACCGAAATCCCTGTTTTGAACCCTGATATATCGCTTATTTTCATCGAAATCCCTGTTTTTCCCATTGAATATCGCTTATTTTCATGGAAATCCCAGTTTTGAACCCGAAAATACCCCTTATTTTCATAGAAATCCCTGTATTTAACCCTCAAATATTGCTTATTTTCATTAAAATCCCTGTTTCTCCCCTGAAATTTCACTTATTTTCACCGAATTCCCTTTTTTTTCCCTGAAATATCGCTTATTTTCATCGAAATCTCTGTTTTTCCCCTGAAATATCGCTTATTTTCCTAGAAATCCCTGTTTTTTACCCTAAAATATCACTTATTTTCATAGAAATCCCTGTTTTTCCCCTGAAATATCGCTTCTTTCCTAGAAATCCCTGTTTTTCCCCTGAAATATCGCTTATTTTCATAGAAATACCTCTTTTTCCCCTGGAATATTACTTATTTTCATAGAAATCCCTCTTTTTTCCCCTGAAATATCGCTTATTTTCATAGAAATCCCTGTTTTTAACCTCAAATATCGCTTATTTTCACCGAAATCCCTGTTTTTCCCTTGAAATATCGCTTATTTTCATAGAAATCCCTGTTTTACCCATGAAATATAGCTTATATTCATAGAAATCCCAGTTCTTAACCATAAATATCGCTTATTTTCATAGAAATCCCTGTTTTTAACCATAAATATCGCTTATTTTCATAGAAATCCCTGTTTTTCCCCTACAATATCGCTTATTTTCATAGAAATCCCTGTTTTGAACCCTGATATATCGCTTATTTTCATAGAAATCCCTATTTTGAACCCGATAATATCGCTTATTTTCATAGAAATTCCTGTTTTTCCCCTGAAATATCGCTTATTTTCATAGAAATCCCTCTTTTTCCCCTAAAATATTGCTTATTTTCATCGACATTCCTTTTTTTTCCCCTGAAATATCGCTTATTTACATAGAAATCCCTGTTTTGAACCCTGATATATCGCTTTTTTTCATAGAAATCCCTGTTTTTCCCATTATATATTGCTTATTTTCATGGAAATCCCAGTTTTGAACCCGAAAATATCCCTTATTTTCATAGAAATCCCTGTATTTAACCCTCAAATATTGCTTATTTTCATTAAAATCCCTGTTTCTCCCCTGAAATTTCACTTATTTCCACCGAATTCCCTTTTTTTTTTCCATTAAATATCGCTTATTTTCCTAGAAATCCCTGTTTTTCCCCTGAAATATCGCTTATTTTCATAGAAATCCCTGTTTTTTACCCTAAAATATCACTTATTTTCATAGAAATCCCTGTTTTTCCCCTGAAATATCGCTTCTTTCCTAGAAATCCCTGTTTTTCCCCTTAAATGTCGCTTATTTTCATAGAAATCTCTGTTTTTCCCCTGAAATATCGCTTATTTTCCTAGAAATCCCTCTTTTTTCCCCTGATATATCACTTATTTTCATAGAAATCCCGGGTTTTCGTCTGAAATATCACTTATTTTCATAGAAATCCCTGTTTTTCCCCTGAAATATCGCTTCATTCCTAGAAATCCCTGTTTTTCCCCTACAATATCGCTTATTTTCATAGAAATCCCTGTTTTTCCCCTGACATATCGCTTATTTTCACCGAATTCCCTGTTTTTCGTCTGAAATATTGCTTATTTTTATCGAAATCCCTGTTTTTCCCCTAAAATATCTCTGATTTTCATAGAAATCCCTGTTTTGACCCCTGATATATCGCTTATTTTTCCTAGAAATCCCTGTTTTTCCCCTGAAATATCTTTAATTTTCATAGAAATCCCTGTTTTTTCCCCTGATATATCGCTTATTTTCATAGAAATCCCTGTTTTGAACCCTAATATATCGCTTATTTTCATCGAAATCCCTGTTTTTCGTCTGAAATATTGCTTATTTTTATCGAAATCCGTATTTTGAACCCTAATATATCGCTTATTTTCATAGAAATCCCTGTTTTTCCCCTACAATATCGCTTATTTTCATAGAAATCCCAGTTTTTCCCCGGAAATATCGCTTATTTTCCTAGAAATCCCTGTTTTTCCCCTGAAATATCTTTGATTTTCATAGAAATCCCTGTTTTTCCCCTACAGTATCGCTTATTTTCATAGAAATCCCTATTTTGAACCATAAAATATCGCTTTTTTTCATAGAAATCCCTGTTTTTCGTCTGAAATATCGCTTATTTTCATAGAAATCCCTCTTTTTCCCCTGACATATCGCTTATTTTCATCGACATTCCTTTTTTTTCCCCTGAAATATCGCTTATTTTCATCGAAATCCCTGTTTTTCCCCTGAAATATAGCTTATTTGCATGGAAATCCCAGTTTTGAACCTGAAAATATCCCTTATTTTCATAGAAATCCCTGTATTTAACCCTCAAATATTGCTTATTTTCATAGAAATCCCTGTTTCTCCCCTGAAATTTCACTTATTTTCACCGAATTCCCTTTTTTTTCCCTTAAATATCGCTTATTTTCATCGAAATCCCTGTTTTTCCCCTGAAATATCTCTGATTTTCATAGAAATCCCTGTTTTTAACCTTAAATATCGCTTATTTTCATCGAAATCCCTGTTTTTCCCCTGAAATATCTCTGATTTTCATAGAAATCCCTGTTTTTAACCCTGAAATATCGCTTATTTTCATAGAAATCTCTTTTTTTTACCCTAAAATATCGCTTATTTTCATAGAAATCCCTGTTTTTCCCCTGAAATATCGCTTATTTTCACCGAAATCCCTGTTTTTCCCCTGAAATATCGCTTATTTTCATAGAAATCCCTGCTTTTCCCCTGAAATATCTCTGATTTTCATAGAAATCCCTGTTTTTTCCCCGGAAATATCGCTTATTTTCATAGAAATCCCTGTTTTGAACCCTACAATATCGCTTATTTTCATCGAAATCCCTGTTTTTCGTCTGAAATATGGCTTATTTTTATCTAAATCCCTATTTTGAACCCTAATATATCGCTTATTTTCATAGAAATCTCTTTTTTTTGAACCCTTAAATATCGCTTATTTTCATAGAAATACCTATTTTGAACCCTTAAATATCGCTTATTTTCATCGAAATTCCTGTTTTTCGTCTGAAATATCGCTTATTTTCATCGAAATCCCTTTTTTTCTCCTAAAATATTGCTTATTTTCATCGACATTCCTTTTTTTTCCCCTGGAATATTGCTTATTTTCCTAGAAATCCCTGTTTTTCCCCTTAAATATTGCTTATTTTCATAGTAATCCCTATTTTTAACCTTAAATATCGCTTATTTTCCTAGAAATCCCTGTTTTTTACCCTAAAATATCGCTTATTTTCATAGAAATCCCAGTTTTGAACCCTGATATATCGCTTATTTTCATAGAAATCCCTGTTTTTCCCCTACAATATCGCTTATTTTCATCGAAATCCCTGTTTTTTACCCTTAAATATCGCTTATTTTCCCAGAAATCCCTGTTTTTCCCCTGAAATGTCCCTTATTTTCATAGAAATCCCTGTTTTTAACCCTGAAATATCTCTGATTTTCATAGAAATCCCTCTTTTTTCCCCGGAAATATCGCTTCTTTCCTAGAAATCCCTGTTTTTCCCTTGAAATATCGCTTATTTTCATCGAAATCCCTGTTTTTCCCCTGAAATATCGCTTATTTTCATCGAAATCCCAGTTTTTAACCATAAATATCGCTTATTTTCATAGAAATCCCTGTTTTGAACCCTGATATATCGCTTATTTTCATCGAAATCCCTGTTTTTCCCCTGAAATATCGCTTATTTTCATAGAAATCCCTGTTTTGACCCCTGATATATCGCTTATTTTCATAGAAATCCCTATTTTGAACCCGATAATATCGCTTATTTTCATACAAATCCCTGTTTTTCCCCTGAAATATCGCTTATTTTCATAGAAACCCCTGTTTTGAACCCTGATATATCGCTTATTTTCATCGAAATCCCTGTTTTTCCCCTGAAATATCACTTATTTTCATACAAATCCCTGTTTTTCCCCTTAAATATCCCTTATTTTCATAGAAATCCCTGTATTTAACCCTCAAATATTGCTTATTTTCAAAGAAATCCCAGTTTCTCCCCTGAAATTTCACTTATTTTCACCGAATTCCCTGTTTTTTCTCTGAAATATCGATTATTTTCATCGAATCCCTGTTTTTCCCCTTAAATATCTCTGATTTTCATAGAAATCCGTTTTTAACCTTAAATATCGCTTATTTTCATAGAAATCCCTGTTTTTCCCCTGAAATATTGCTTATTTTCCTTGAAATCCCTGTTTTTAACCTTAAATATCGCTTATTTTCATAGAAATCTCTTTTTTTTACCCTAAAATATCGCTTATTTTCATAGAAATCCCTGTTTTTCCACTGAAATATCGCTTATTTTCATAGAAATCCATGTTTTTCCCCTGAAATATCGCTTATTTTCACCGAAATCCATGTTTTTCCCCTGAAATATCGCTTATTTTCATAGAAATCCCTGTTTTTCCCCTGAAATATCACTTATTTTCATAGAGATCCCTGTTTTTCCCCTGAAATATCGCTTATTTTCATAGTAATCCCTGTTTTTAACCTTAAATATCGCTTATTTTCCTAGAAATCCCTTTTTTTTACCCTAAAATATCACTTATTTTCATAGAAATCCCTGTTTTTCCCGTGAAATATCTCTGATTTTCACCGAAATCCCTGTTTTTCCCCTTAAATATTGCTTATTTTCATGGAATCCCTGTTTTTCCCCTACAATATCGCTTATTTTCATAGAAATCCCTGTTTTTCCCCTGACATATCGCTTATTTTCACCGAATTCCCTGTTTTTCCCTTAAATATCGCTTATTTTCATCGAAATCCCTGTTTTTCCCCTGAAATATCTCTGATTTTCATAGAAATCCCTGTTTTTCCCCAGAAATATCGCTTATTTTCATAGAAATCCCTGTTTTTCGTCTGAAATATCGCTTATTTTCACCGAAATCCCTGTTTTTAACCATAAATATCGCTTATTTTCATAGAAATCCCTGTTTTTCCCCTGAAATATCGCTTATTTTCATAGAAATCCCTGTTTTGAACCCTGATATATCGCTTTTTTTCATAGAAATCCCTGTTTTTCCCATTATATATTGCTTATTTTCATGGAAATCCCAGTTTTGAACCCGAAAATATCCCTTATTTTCATAGAAATCCCTGTATTTAACCCTCAAATATTGCTTATTTTCATTAAAATCCCTGTTTCTCCCCTGAAATTTCACTTATTTCCACCGAATTCCCTTTTTTTTTTCCATTAAATATCGCTTATTTTCCTAGAAATCCCTGTTTTTCCCCTGAAATATTGCTTATTTTCATAGAAATCCCTGTTTTTTACCCTAAAATATCACTTATTTTCATAGAAATCCCTGTTTTTCCCCTGAAATATCGCTTCTTTCCTAGAAATCCCTGTTTTTCCCCTTAAATGTCGCTTATTTTCATAGAAATCTCTGTTTTTCCCCTGAAATATCGCTTATTTTCCTAGAAATCCCTCTTTTTTCCCCTGATATATCACTTATTTTCATAGAAATCCCGGGTTTTCGTCTGAAATATCACTTATTTTCATAGAAATCCCTGTTTTTCCCCTGAAATATCGCTTCATTCCTAGAAATCCCTGTTTTTCCCCTACAATATCGCTTATTTTCATAGAAATCCCTGTTTTTCCCCTGACATATCGCTTATTTTCACCGAATTCCCTGTTTTTCGTCTGAAATATTGCTTATTTTTATCGAAATCCCTGTTTTTCCCCTAAAATATCTCTGATTTTCATAGAAATCCCTGTTTTGACCCCTGATATATCGCTTATTTTTCCTAGAAATCCCTGTTTTTCCCCTGAAATATCTTTAATTTTCATAGAAATCCCTGTTTTTTCCCCTGATATATCGCTTATTTTCATAGAAATCCCTGTTTTGAACCCTAATATATCGCTTATTTTCATCGAAATCCCTGTTTTTCGTCTGAAATATTGCTTATTTTTATCGAAATCCGTATTTTGAACCCTAATATATCGCTTATTTTCATAGAAATCCCTGTTTTTCCCCTACAATATCGCTTATTTTCATAGAAATCCCAGTTTTTCCCCGGAAATATCGCTTATTTTCCTAGAAATCCCTGTTTTTCCCCTGAAATATCTTTGATTTTCATAGAAATCCCTGTTTTTCCCCTACAGTATCGCTTATTTTCATAGAAATCCCTATTTTGAACCATAAAATATCGCTTTTTTTCATAGAAATCCCTGTTTTTCGTCTGAAATATCGCTTATTTTCATAGAAATCCCTCTTTTTCCCCTAAAATATTGCTTATTTTCATCGACATTCCTTTTTTTTCCCCTGAAATATCGCTAATTTCATCGAAATCCCTGTTTTTCCCCTGAAATATAGCTTATTTGCATGGAAATCCCAGTTTTGAACCTGAAAATATCCCTTATTTTCATAGAAATCCCTGTATTTAACCCTCAAATATTGCTTATTTTCATAGAAATCCCTGTTTCTCCCCTGAAATTTCACTTATTTTCACCGAATTCCCTTTTTTTTCCCTTAAATATCGCTTATTTTCATCGAAATCCCTGTTTTTCCCCTGAAATATCTCTGATTTTCATAGAAATCCCTGTTTTTAACCTTAAATATCGCTTATTTTCATAGAAATCTCTTTTTTTAACCTTAAAATATCCCTTATTTTCATAGAAATCCCTGTTTTTAACCCTGAAATATCGCTTATTTTCATAGAAATCTCTTTTTTTTACCCTAAAATATCGCTTATTTTCATAGAAATCCCTGTTTTTCCCCTGAAATATCGCTTATTTTCACCGAAATCCCTGTTTTTCCCCTGAAATATCGCTTATTTTCATAGAAATCCCTGCTTTTCCCCTGAAATATCTCTGATTTTCATAGAAATCCCTGTTTTTTCCCCGGAAATATCGCTTATTTTCATAGAAATCCCTGTTTTGAACCCTACAATATCGCTTATTTTCATCGAAATCCCTGTTTTTCGTCTGAAATATGGCTTATTTTTATCTAAATCCCTATTTTGAACCCTAATATATCGCTTATTTTCATAGAAATCTCTTTTTTTTGAACCCTTAAATATCGCTTATTTTCATAGAAATCCCTATTTTGAACCCTTAAATATCGCTTATTTTCATCGAAATTCCTGTTTTTCGTCTGAAATATCGCTTATTTTCATCGAAATCCCTTTTTTTCTCCTAAAATATTGCTTATTTTCATCGACATTCCTTTTTTTTCCCCTGGAATATTGCTTATTTTCCTAGAAATCCCTGTTTTTCCCCTTAAATATTGCTTATTTTCATAGTAATCCCTATTTTTAACCTTAAATATCGCTTATTTTCCTAGAAATCCCTGTTTTTTACCCTAAAATATCGCTTATTTTCATAGAAATCCCTGTTTTTCCCCTAAAATATTGCATATTTTCATAGAAATCCCTGTTTTTCCCCTACAATATCGCTTATTTTCATCGAAATCCCTGTTTTTTACCCTTAAATATCGCTTATTTTCCCAGAAATCCCTGTTTTTCCCCTGAAATGTCCCTTATTTTCATAGAAATCCCTGTTTTTAACCCTGAAATATCTCTGATTTTCATAGAAATCCCTCTTTTTTCCCCGGAAATATCGCTTCTTTCCTAGAAATCCCTGTTTTTCCCTTGAAATATCGCTTATTTTCATCGAAATCCCTGTTTTTCCCCTGAAATATCGCTTATTTTCATAGAAATCCCAGTTTTTAACCATAAATATCGCTTATTTTCATAGAAATCCCTGTTTTGAACCCTGATATATCGCTTATTTTCATCGAAATCCCTGTTTTTCCCCTGAAATATCGCTTATTTTCATAGAAATCCCTGTTTTGACCCCTGATATATCGCTTATTTTCATAGAAATCCCTATTTTGAACCCGATAATATCGCTTATTTTCATACAAATCCCTGTTTTTCCCCTGAAATATCGCTTATTTTCATAGAAACCCCTGTTTTGAACCCTGATATATCGCTTATTTTCATCGAAATCCCTGTTTTTCCCCTGAAATATCACTTATTTTCATACAAATCCCTGTTTTTCCCCTTAAATATCCCTTATTTTCATAGAAATCCCTGTATTTAACCCTCAAATATTGCTTATTTTCAAAGAAATCCCAGTTTCTCCCCTGAAATTTCACTTATTTTCACCGAATTCCCTGTTTTTTCTCTGAAATATCGATTATTTTCATCGAATCCCTGTTTTTCCCCTTAAATATCTCTGATTTTCATAGAAATCCGTTTTTAACCTTAAATATCGCTTATTTTCATAGAAATCCCTGTTTTTCCCCTGAAATATTGCTTATTTTCCTTGAAATCCCTGTTTTTAACCTTAAATATCGCTTATTTTCATAGAAATCTCTTTTTTTTACCCTAAAATATCGCTTATTTTCATAGAAATCCCTGTTTTTCCACTGAAATATCGCTTATTTTCATAGAAATCCATGTTTTTCCCCTGAAATATCGCTTATTTTCACCGAAATCCATGTTTTTCCCCTGAAATATCGCTTATTTTCATAGAAATCCCTGTTTTTCCCCTGAAATATCACTTATTTTCATAGAGATCCCTGTTTTTCCCCTGAAATATCGCTTATTTTCATAGTAATCCCTGTTTTTAACCTTAAATATCGCTTATTTTCCTAGAAATCCCTTTTTTTTACCCTAAAATATCACTTATTTTCATAGAAATCCCTGTTTTTCCCGTGAAATATCTCTGATTTTCACCGAAATCCCTGTTTTTCCCCTTAAATATTGCTTATTTTCATGGAATCCCTGTTTTTCCCCTACAATATCGCTTATTTTCATAGAAATCCCTGTTTTTCCCCTGACATATCGCTTATTTTCACCGAATTCCCTGTTTTTCCCTTAAATATCGCTTATTTTCATCGAAATCCCTGTTTTTCCCCTGAAATATCTCTGATTTTCATAGAAATCCCTGTTTTTCCCCAGAAATATCGCTTATTTTCATAGAAATCCCTGTTTTTCGTCTGAAATATCGCTTATTTTCACCGAAATCCCTGTTTTTAACCATAAATATCGCTTATTTTCATAGAAATCCCTGTTTTTCCCCTGAAATATCGCTTATTTTCATAGAAATCCCTGTTTTGAACCCTGATATATCGCTTATTTTCATAGAAATCCCTGTTTTTCCCATTATATATTGCTTATTTTCATGGAAATCCCAGTTTTGAACCCGAAAATATCCCTTATTTTCATAGAAATCCCTGTATTTAACCCTCAAATATTGCTTATTTTCATTAAAATCCCTGTTTCTCCCCTGAAATTTCACTTATTTCCACCGAATTCCCTTTTTTTTTTCCATTAAATATCGCTTATTTTCATAGAAATCCCTGTTTTTCCCCTGAAATATTGCTTATTTTCATAGAAATCCCTGTTTTTTACCCTAAAATATCACTTATTTTCATAGAAATCCCTGTTTTTCCCCTGAAATATCGCTTCTTTCCTAGAAATCCCTGTTTTTCCCCTTAAATGTCGCTTATTTTCATAGAAATCTCTGTTTTTCCCCTGAAATATCGCTTATTTTCCTAGAAATCCCTCTTTTTTCCCCTGATATATCACTTATTTTCATAGAAATCCCGGGTTTTCGTCTGAAATATCACTTATTTTCATAGAAATCCCTGTTTTTCCCCTGAAATATCGCTTCATTCCTAGAAATCCCTGTTTTTCCCCTACAATATCGCTTATTTTCATAGAAATCCCTGTTTTTCCCCTGACATATCGCTTATTTTCACCGAATTCCCTGTTTTTCGTCTGAAATATTGCTTATTTTCATAGAAATCCCTGTTTTTCCCCTAAAATATCTCTGATTTTCATAGAAATCCCTGTTTTGACCCCTGATATATCGCTTATTTTTCCTAGAAATCCCTGTTTTTCCCCTGAAATATCTTTAATTTTCATAGAAATCCCTGTTTTTTCCCCTGATATATCGCTTATTTTCATAGAAATCCCTGTTTTGAACCCTAATATATCGCTTATTTTCATCGAAATCCCTGTTTTTCGTCTGAAATATTGCTTATTTTTATCGAAATCCGTATTTTGAACCCTAATATATCGCTTATTTTCATAGAAATCCCTGTTTTTCCCCTACAATATCGCTTATTTTCATAGAAATCCCAGTTTTTCCCCGGAAATATCGCTTATTTTCCTAGAAATCCCTGTTTTTCCCCTGAAATATCTTTGATTTTCATAGAAATCCCTGTTTTTCCCCTACAGTATCGCTTATTTTCATAGAAATCCCTATTTTGAACCATAAAATATCGCTTTTTTTCATAGAAATCCCTGTTTTTCGTCTGAAATATCGCTTATTTTCATAGAAATCCCTCTTTTTCCCCTAAAATATTGCTTATTTTCATCGACATTCCTTTTTTTTCCCCTGAAATATCGCTTATTTTCATCGAAATCCCTGTTTTTCCCCTGAAATATAGCTTATTTTCATAGAAATCCCAGTTTTGAACCTGAAAATATCCCTTATTTTCATAGAAATCCCTGTATTTAACCCTCAAATATTGCTTATTTTCATAGAAATCCCTGTTTCTCCCCTGAAATTTCACTTATTTTCACCGAATTCCCTTTTTTTTCCCTTAAATATCGCTTATTTTCATCGAAATCCCTGTTTTTCCCCTGAAATATCTCTGATTTTCATAGAAATCCCTGTTTTTAACCTTAAATATCGCTTATTTTCATAGAAATCCCTGTTTTTAACCTTAAAATATCCCTTATTTTCATAGAAATCCCTGTTTTTAACCCTGAAATATCGCTTATTTTCATAGAAATCTCTTTTTTTTACCCTAAAATATCGCTTATTTTCATAGAAATCCCTGTTTTTCCCCTGAAATATCGCTTATTTTCATAGAAATCCCTGTTTTTCCCCTGAAATATCGCTTATTTTCATAGAAATCCCTGTTTTTCCCCTGAAATATCTCTGATTTTCATAGAAATCCCTGTTTTTTCCCCGGAAATATCGCTTATTTTCATAGAAATCCCTGTTTTGAACCCTACAATATCGCTTATTTTCATCGAAATCCCTGTTTTTCCCCTGAAATATCGCTTATTTTTATCTAAATCCCTATTTTGAACCCTAATATATCGCTTATTTTCATAGAAATCTCTTTTTTTTGAACCCTTAAATATCGCTTATTTTCATAGAAATCCCTATTTTGAACCCTTAAATATCGCTTATTTTCATCGAAATTCCTGTTTTTCGTCTGAAATATCGCTTATTTTCATAGAAATCCCTTTTTTTCTCCTAAAATATTGCTTATTTTCATCGACATTCCTTTTTTTTCCCCTGGAATATTGCTTATTTTCCTAGAAATCCCTGTTTTTCCCCTTAAATATTGCTTATTTTCATAGAAATCCCTGTTTTTAACCTTAAATATCGCTTATTTTCCTAGAAATCCCTGTTTTTTACCCTAAAATATCGCTTATTTTCATAGAAATCCCTGTTTTTCCCCTAAAATATTGCATATTTTCATAGAAATCCCTGTTTTTCCCCTACAATATCGCTTATTTTCATCGAAATCCCTGTTTTTTACCCTTAAATATCGCTTATTTTCCCAGAAATCCCTGTTTTTCCCCTGAAATGTCCCTTATTTTCATAGAAATCCCTGTTTTTAACCCTGAAATATCTCTGATTTTCATAGAAATCCCTCTTTTTTCCCCGGAAATATCGCTTCTTTCCTAGAAATCCCTGTTTTTCCCTTGAAATATCGCTTATTTTCATCGAAATCCCTGTTTTTCCCCTGAAATATCGCTTATTTTCATAGAAATCCCAGTTTTTAACCATAAATATCGCTTATTTTCATAGAAATCCCTGTTTTGAACCCTGATATATCGCTTATTTTCATAGAAATCCCTGTTTTTCCCCTGAAATATCGCTTATTTTCATAGAAATCCCTGTTTTGACCCCTGATATATCGCTTATTTTCATAGAAATCCCTATTTTGAACCCGATAATATCGCTTATTTTCATACAAATCCCTGTTTTTCCCCTGAAATATCGCTTATTTTCATAGAAATCCCTGTTTTGAACCCTGATATATCGCTTATTTTCATCGAAATCCCTGTTTTTCCCCTGAAATATCACTTATTTTCATACAAATCCCTGTTTTTCCCCTTAAATATCCCTTATTTTCATAGAAATCCCTGTATTTAACCCTCAAATATTGCTTATTTTCATAGAAATCCCAGTTTCTCCCCTGAAATTTCACTTATTTTCACCGAATTCCCTGTTTTTTCTCTGAAATATCGCTTATTTTCATCGAATCCCTGTTTTTCCCCTTAAATATCTCTGATTTTCATAGAAATCCGTTTTTAACCTTAAATATCGCTTATTTTCATAGAAATCCCTGTTTTTCCCCTGAAATATTGCTTATTTTCCTTGAAATCCCTGTTTTTAACCTTAAATATCGCTTATTTTCATAGAAATCTCTTTTTTTTACCCTAAAATATCGCTTATTTTCATAGAAATCCCTGTTTTTCCACTGAAATATCGCTTATTTTCATAGAAATCCATGTTTTTCCCCTGAAATATCGCTTATTTTCACCGAAATCCATGTTTTTCCCCTGAAATATCGCTTATTTTCATAGAAATCCCTGTTTTTCCCCTGAAATATCACTTATTTTCATAGAGATCCCTGTTTTTCCCCTGAAATATCGCTTATTTTCATAGAAATCCCTGTTTTTAACCTTAAATATCGCTTATTTTCATAGAAATCCCTTTTTTTTACCCTAAAATATCACTTATTTTCATAGAAATCCCTGTTTTTCCCGTGAAATATCTCTGATTTTCACCGAAATCCCTGTTTTTCCCCTTAAATATTGCTTATTTTCATAGAAATCCCTGTTTTTCCCCTACAATATCGCTTATTTTCATAGAAATCCCTGTTTTTCCCCTGACATATCGCTTATTTTCATAGAAATCCCTGTTTTTCCCTTAAATATCGCTTATTTTCATCGAAATCCCTGTTTTTCCCCTGAAATATCTCTGATTTTCATAGAAATCCCTGTTTTTCCCCAGAAATATCGCTTATTTTCATAGAAATCCCTGTTTTTCCCCTAAAATATCGCTTATTTTCATCGAAATCCCTGTTTTTAACCATAAATATCGCTTATTTTCATAGAAATCCCTGTTTTTCCCCTGAAATATCGCTTATTTTCATAGAAATCCCTGTTTTGAACCCTGATATATCGCTTATTTTCATAGAAATCCCTATTTTGAACCCCTGAAATATCGCTTATTTTCATAGAAATCCCTATTTTGTACCCTAAAATATCGCTTATTTTCATCGAAATTCCTGTTTTTCGTCTGAAATATCGCTTATTTTCATAGAAATCCCTTTTTTTTCTCCTAAAATATTGCTTATTTTCATCGACATTCCTTTTTTTTCCCCTGAAATATCGCTTATTTTCCTAGAAATCCCTGTTTTTCCCCTTAAATATTGCTTATTTTCATAGAAATCCCTATTTTTAACCTTAAATATCGCTTATTTTCCTAGAAATCCCTGTTTTTTACCCTAAAATATCGCTTATTTTCATAGAAATCCCTGTTTTTCCCCTAAAATATTGCATATTTTCATAGAAATCCCTGTTTTTCCCCTACAATATCGCTTATTTTCATCGAAATCCCTGTTTTTTACCCTTAAATATCGCTTATTTTCCTAGAAATCCCTGTTTTTCCCCTGAAATGTCCCTTATTTTCATAGAAATCCCTGTTTTTAACCCTGAAATATCTCTGATTTTCATAGAAATCCCTGTTTTTCCCCTGAAATATCGCTTCTTTCCTAGAAATCCCTGTTTTTCCCCTAAAATATCGCTTATTTTCATCGAAATCCCTGTTTTTCCCCTGAAATATCGCTTATTTTCATAGAAATCCCTCATTTGAACCCTAAAATATCGCTTATTTTCATAGAAATCCCGGTTTTGAACCCTGATATATCGCTTATTTTCATAGAAATCCCTGTTTTTCCCCTGAAATATCGCTTATTTTCATAGAAATCCCTGTTTTGACCCCTGATATATCGCTTATTTTCATAGAAATCCCTATTTTGAACCCGATAATATCGCTTATTTTCATCGAAATCCCTGTTTTTCCCCTGAAATATCGCTTATTTTCATAGAAATCCCTGTTTTGAACCCTGATATATCGCTTATTTTCATAGAAATCCCTGTTTTGAACCCTGATATATCGCTTATTTTCATCGAAATCCCTGTTTTTCCCCTTAAATATCCCTTATTTTCATAGAAATCCCTGTATTTAACCCTCAAATATTGCTTATTTTCATAGAAATCCCAGTTTCTCCCCTGAAATTTCACTTATTTTCACCGAATTCCCTGTTTTTTCTCTGAAATATCGATTATTTTCATCGAAATCCCTGTTTTTCCCCTTAAATATCTCTGATTTTCATAGAAATCCGTTTTTAACCTTAAATATCGCTTATTTTCATAGAAATCCCTGTTTTTCCCCTAAAATATTGCTTATTTTCCTTGAAATCCCTGTTTTTCGTCTGAAATATCGCTTATTTTCATAGAAATCCCTTTTTTTTACCCTAAAATATCGCTTATTTTCATAGAAATCCCTGTTTTTCCACTGAAATATCGCTTATTTTCATAGAAATCCCATGTTTTTCCCCTGAAATATCGCTTATTTTCATCGAAATCCATGTTTTTCCCCTGAAATATCGCTTATTTTCATAGAAATCCCTGTTTTTCCCCTGAAATATCACTTATTTTCATAGAAATCCCTGTTTTTCCCCTGAAATATCGCTTATTTTCATAGAAATCCCTGTTTCTCCCCTGAAATATCGCTTATTTTCATAGAAATCCCTTTTTTTTACCCTAAAATATCAGCTTATTTTCATAGAAATCCCTGTTTTTCCCGTGAAATATCTTATTTTCATAGAAATCCCTGTTTTTCCCCTTAAATATTGCTTATTTTCATAGAAATCCCTGTTTTTCCCCTACAATATCGCTTATTTTCATAGAAATCCCTGGTTTTTCCCCTGAAATATCGCTTATTTTCATAGAAATCCCTGTTTTTCCCCTGAAATATCGCTTCTTTCCTAGAAATCCCCGTTTTTCCCCTACAATATCGCTTATTTTCATAGAAATCCCTGTTTTTCCCTTAAATATCGCTTATTTTCCTAGAAATCCCTGTTTTTCCCTTAAATATCGCTTATTTTCATAGAAATCCCTGTTTTTCCCCTGAAATATCTCTGATTTTCATAGAAATCCCTGTTTTTCCCCTGAAATATCGCTTATTTTCATCGAAATCCCTGTTTTTCCCCTAAAATATCGCTTATTTTCATAGAAATCCCTGTTTTTAACCTAAAATATCGCTTATTTTCATAGAAATCCCTGTTTTTCCCCTGAAATATCGCTTATTTTCATAGAAATCCCTGTTTTGAACCCTGATATATCGCTTATTTTCATAGAAATCCCTATTTTGAACCCGATAAAATATCGCTTATTTTCATAGAAATCCCTGTTTTTCCCCTGAAATATCGCTTATTTTCATAGAAATCCCTCTTTTTCCCCTAAAATATTGCTTATTTTCATCGACATTCCTTTTTTTTCCCCTGAAATATCGCTTATTTTCATAGAAATCCCTGTTTTGAACCCTGATATATCGCTTATTTTCATAGAAATCCCTGTTTTTCCCATTATATATTGCTTATTTTCATGGAAATCCCAGTTTTGAACCCTAAAATATCGCTTATTTTCATAGAAATCCCTGTTTTTCCCCTGAAATATTGCTTATTTTCACCGAATTCCCTTTTTTTTTTCCATTAAATATCGCTTATTTTCATCGAAATCCCTGTTTTTCCCCTGAAATATTGCTTATTTTCATAGAAATCCCTGTTTTTCCCCTAAAATATCACTTATTTTCATAGAAATCCCTGTTTTTCCCCTGAAATATCGCTTCTTTCCTAGAAATCCCTGTTTTTCCCCTTAAATGTCGCTTATTTTCATAGAAATCCCTGTTTTTCCCCTGAAATATCGCTTATTTTCATAGAAATCCCTGTTTTTCCCCTGAAATATCGCTTATTTTCATCGAAATCCCTGTTTTTCCCCTGATATATCACTTATTTTCATAGAAATCCCGGGTTTTCGTCTGAAATATCACTTATTTTCATAGAAATCCCTGTTTTTCCCCTGAAATATCGCTTCATTCCATAGAAATCCCTGTTTTTCCCCTGAAATATCGCTTATTTTCATAGAAATCCCTGTTTTTCCCCTAAATATCGCTTATTTTCACCGAATTCCCTGTTTTTCCCCTGAAATATCGCTTATTTTCATCGAAATCCCTGTTTTTCCCCTGAAATATCGCTTATTTTCATAGAAATCCCTGTTTTGACCCCTGATATATCGCTTATTTTTCCTAGAAATCCCTGTTTTTCGTCTGAAATATCTCTGATTTTCATAGAAATCCCTGTTTATTCCCCGGAAATATCGCTTATTTTCATAGAAATCCCTGTTTTGAACCCTAATATATCGCTTATTTTCATCGAAATCCCTGTTTTTCGTCTGAAATATTGCTTATTTTTATCGAAATCCCTATTTTGAACCCTAATATATCGCTTATTTTCATAGAAATCCCTGTTTTTCCCCTAAAATATTGCATATTTTCATAGAAATCCCAGTTTTTCCCCGGAAATATCGCTTATTTTCATAGAAATCCCTGTTTTTCCCCTTAAATATTGCTTGTTTTCATGGAAATCCCTGTTTTTCCCCTTAAATATCGCTTGTTTTCATAGAAATCCCTATTTTGTACCCTAAAATATCGCTTATTTTCATAGAAATTCCTGTTTTTCGTCTGAAATATCGCTTATTTTCATAGAAATCCCTCTTTTTCCCCTAAAATATTGCTTATTTTCATCGACATTCCTTTTTTTTCCCCTGAAATATCGCTTATTTTCATCGAAATCCCTGTTTTTCCCATTAAATATTGCTTATTTTCATGCAAATCCCAGTTTTGAACCCGAAAATATCCCTTATTTTCATAGAAATCCCTGTATTTAACCCTCAAATATTGCTTATTTTCATAGAAATCCCTGTTTCTCCCCTGAAATTTCACTTATTTTCACCGAATTCCCTTTTTTTTCCCTTAAATATCGCTTATTTTCATCGAAATCCCTGTTTTTCCCCTGAAATATCTCTGATTTTCATAGAAATCCCTGTTTTTAACCTAAAATATCGCTTATTTTCATAGAAATCCCTGTTTTTCCCCTGAAATATCGCTTATTTTCACCGAAATCCCTGTTTTTCCCCTGAAATATCGCTTATTTTCATAGAAATCCCTGTTTTTCCCCAACAATATCGCTTATTTTCATCGAAATCCCTGTTTTTCCCCTGACATATCGCTTATTTTCCTAGAAATCCCTGTTTTTCCCCTGAAATATCTCTGATTTTCATAGAAATCCCTGTTTTTTCCCCGGAAATATCGCTTATTTTCATAGAAATCCCTGTTTTGAACCCTGATATATCGCTTATTTTCATAGAAATCCCTGTTTTTCGTCTGAAATATGGCTTATTTTCATAGAAATCCCTATTTTGAACCCTAATATATCGCTTATTTTCATCAAAATCCCTGTTTTTCGTCTGAAATATCGCTTATTTTCATCGAAATCCCTCTTTTTCTCCTAAAATATTGCTTATTTTCATAGAAATCCCTGTTTTTCCCCTAAAATATTCGCATATTTTCATAGAAATCCCTGTTTTTTCCCCTTAAATATTGCTTATTTTCATGGAAATCCCAGTGTTGAACCCGAAAACATCCCTTACTTTCATAGAAATCCCTGTATTTTCGCCTCAAATATCGCTTATTTTCATCGAAATCCCTGTATTTAATCCTCAAATATTGCTTATTTTCATAGAAATCCCTATTTCGTACCCGAAAATATCGCTTATTTTCATTTAAATCCCTGTTTTTCGTCTGAAATATCGCTTATTTTCATAGAAATCCCTGTTCTGAACCCTGATATATCGCTTATTTTCATAGAAATTCCTGTTCTGAACCATAAAATATCGCTTATTTTCATCGAAATCCCAGTTTTGAACCCTAAAATATCGCTTATTTTCATGGAAATCCCAGTTTTGAACCCTCAAATATCGCTTATTTTCATAGAAATCCCTGTTTCTCCCCTGAAATTTCACTTATTTTCACCGTATTCCCCGTTTTTTCCCCTAAAATATCGCTTATTTTCATCGAAATCCCTGTTTTTCCCCAACAATATCTCTGATTTTCATAGTAATCCCTGTTTTTCCCCTTAAATGTCGCTTATTTTCCTAGAAATCTCTTTTTTTTACCCTAAAGTATCGCTTATTTTCATAGAAATCGCTGTTTTTCCCGTGAAATATTGCTTATTTTCACCGAAATCCCTGTTTTTCCCCTTAAATATTGCTTATTTTCATGGAATCCCTGTTTTTCACCGACAATATCGCTTATTTTCATAGAAATCCCTGGTTTTTCCCCTGAAATATCACTTATTTTCATAGAAATCCCTGTTTTTCCCCTGAAATATCGCTTCTTTCCTAGAAATCCCCGTTTTTCCCCTACAATATCGCTT
This sequence comes from Tympanuchus pallidicinctus, assembly GCF_026119805.1. Lineage (NCBI taxonomy): Eukaryota > Metazoa > Chordata > Aves > Galliformes > Phasianidae > Tympanuchus > Tympanuchus pallidicinctus. Next base: position 35,248 of record NW_026294642.1, on the reverse strand, counting down.
ATTTTCATAGAAATCCCTGTTTTTCCCCTGACATATCGCTTATTTTCACCGAATTCCCTGTTTTTCCCTTAAATATCGCTTATTTTCATCGAAATCCCTGTTTTTCCCCTGAAATATCTCTGATTTTCATAGAAATCCCTGTTTTTCCCCTGAAATATCGCTTATTTTCATAGAAATCCCTGTTTTTCCCCTGAAATATCGCTTATTTTCATCGAAATCCCTGTTTTTCCCCTGAAATATCTCTGATTTTCATAGAAATCCCTGTTTTTCCCCTGTAATATCACTTATATTCATAGAAATCCCTGTTTTTCGTCTGAAATATCGCTTATTTTCATAGAAATCCCTCTTTTTCCCCTAAAATATTGCTTATTTTCATCGACATTCCTTTTTTTTCCCCTGAAATATCGCTTATTTTCATAGAAATCCCTGTTTTGAACCTGATATATCGCTTATTTTCATCGAAATCCCTGTTTTTCCCATTAAATATTGCTTATTTTCATGGAAATCCCAGTTTTGAAGCCGAAAATATCCCTTATTTTCATAGAAATCCCTGTATTTAACCCTCAAATATTGCTTATTTTCATAGAAATCCCTGTTTCTCCCCTGAAATTTCACTTATTTTCACCGAATTCCCTTTTTTTTTCCATTAAATATCGCTTATTTTCATAGAAATCCCTGTTTTTCCCCTGAAATATCACTTATATTCATAGAAATCCCTGTTTTTCCCCTTAAATGTCGCTTCTTTCCTTGAAATCCCTGTTTTTCCCCTGAAATATCGCTTATTTTCATAGAAATCCCTCTTTTTTCCCCTGAAATATCGCTTATTTTCATAGAAATACCTCTTTTTCCCCTGATATATCACTTATTTTCATAGAAATCCCTGTTTTTCGTCTGAAATATCGCTTATTTTCATAGAAATCCCTGTTTTTCCCCTGAAATATCGCTTCATTCCTGGAAATCCCTGTTTTTCCCCTGAAATATCGCTTATTTTCATAGAAATCCCTGTTTTTCCCCTTAAATATCGCTTATTTTCACCGAAATCCCTGTTTTTCCCCTGAAATATCGCTTATTTTCACCGAATTCCCTGTTTTTCCCCTAAAATATCGCTTATTTTCATAGAAATCCCTGTTTTGACCCCTGAAATATCGCTTATTTTTCCTAGAAATCCCTGTTTTTCGTCTGAAATATCGCTTATTTTCATAGAAATCCCTGTTTTTCCCCTGAAATATCGCTTATTTTCATAGAAATCCCTGTTTTGAACCCTAATATATCGCTTATTTTCATCGAAATCCCTGTTTTTCGTCTGAAATATTGCTTATTTTCATAGAAATCCCTATTTTGAACCCTAATATATCGCTTATTTTCATAGAAATCCCTGTTTTTCCCCTAAAATATTGCATATTTTCATAAAAATCCCTGTTTTTAACCCTGAAATATCGCTTATTTTCATAGAAATCTCTTTTTTTTACCCTAAAATATCGCTTATTTTCATAGAAATCCCTGTTTTTCCCCTTAAATGTCGCTTATTTTCATAGAAATCCATGTTTTTCCCCTGAAATATCGCTTATTTTCATAGAAATCCCTGTTTTTCCCCTGAAATATCGCTTATTTTCATAGAAATCCCTATTTTTCCCCTAAAATATCGCTTATTTTCATAGAGATCCCTGTTTTTCCCCTGAAATGTCCCTTATTTTCATAGAAATCCCTGTTTTTCCCCTGACATATCGCTTATTTTCATAGAAATCCCTGTTTTTCCCCTGACATATCGCTTATTTTCATAGAAATCCCTGTTTTTCCCCTGAAATATCTCTGATTTTCATAGAAATCCCTGTTTTTCCCCTTAAATATTGCTTATTTTCATGGAATCCCTGTTTTTCCCCTAAAATATTGCTTATTTTCATAGAAATCCCTGGTTTTTCCCCTGAAATATCACTTATTTTCATAGAAATCCGTTTTTCCCCTGAAATATCGCTTCTTTCCTAGAAATCCCTGTTTTTCCCCTACAATATCGCTTATTTTCATCGAAATCCCTGTTTTTCCCCTGACATATCGCTTATTTTCACCGAATTCCCTGTTTTTCCCATTGAATATCGCTTATTTTCATAGAAATCCCTGTTTTCCCCTAAAATATCACTTATTTTCATCGAAATCCCTGTTTTTCCCCCTGAAATATCGCTTATTTTCATAGAAATCCCTGTTTTTCCCCTAAAATATCGCTTATTTTCATCGAAATCCCTGTTTTTCCCCTGACATATCTCTGATTTTCATCGAAATCCCTGTTTTTCCCCTGAAATATCACTTATATTCATAGAAATCCCTGTTTTTCCCCTTAAATGTCGCATCTTTCCTTGAAATCCCTTTTTTTCCCCTACAATATCGCTTATTTTCATAGAAATCCCAGTTTTGAACCCTGATATATCGCTTATTTTCATAGAAATCCCGGTTTTGAACCCTAAAATATCGCTTATTTTCATAGAAATTCCTGTTTTCGTCTGAAATATCGCTTATTTTCATAGAAATCCCTCTTTTTCCCCTAAAATATTGCTTATTTTCATCGACATTCCTTTTTTTTCCCCTGAAATATCGCTTATTTTCATAGAAATCCCTGTTTTGAACCCTGATATATCGCTTATTTTCATCGAAATCCCTGTTTTTCCCATTAAATATCGCTTATTTTCATGGAAATCCCAGTTTTGAACCCGAAAATATCCCTTATTTTCATAGAAATCCCTGTATTTAACCCTCAAATATTGCTTATTTTCATAGAAATCCCTGTTTCTCCCCTGAAATTTCACTTATTTTCACCGAATTCCCTTTTTTTCCCTTAAATATCGCTTATTTTCATAGAAATCCCTGTTTTTCCCCTGAAATATCGCTTATTTTCATAGAAATCCCTGTTTTTTACCCTAAAATATCGCTTATTTTCATAGAAATCCCTGTTTTTCCCCTGAAATATCGCTTATTTTCATAGAAATCCCTGTTTTTCCCCTTAAATGTCGCTTATTTTCATAGAAATCCCTGTTTTTCCCCTGAATATCGCTTATTTTCATCGAAATCCCTGTTTTTCCCCTGAAATATCGCTTATTTTCATAGAAATCCCTGTTTTTAACCTCAAATATCGCTTATTTTCATAGAAATCCCTGTTTTTCCCTTGAAATATCGCTTATTTTCATAGAAATCCCTGTTTTACCCATGAAATATCGCTTATTTTCATAGAAATCCCTGTTTTTCCATAAATATCGCTTATTTTCATAGAAATCCCTGTTTTTAACCTTGAAATATCGCTTATTTTCATAGAAATCCCTGTTTTTCCCCTGAAATATCGCTTATTTTCATAGAAATCCCTGTTTTTCCCCTGAAATATCGCTTATTTTCATAGAAATCCCTCTTTTTCCCCTAAAATATTGCTTATTTTCATCGACATTCCTTTTTTTTCCCCTGAAATATCGCTTATTTTCATAGAAATCCCTGTTTTGAACCCTGATATATCGCTTATTTTCATCGAAATCCCTGTTTTTCCCATTAAATATTGCTTATTTTCATGGAAATCCCTATTTTGAACCCTAAAATATCGCTTATTTTCATAGAAATCCCTGTATTTAACCCTCAAATATTGCTTATTTTCATAGAAATCCCTGTTTCTCCCCTGAAATATTGCTTATTTTCATAGAAATCCCTGTTTTTTACCCTAAAATATCGCTTATTTTCATAGAAATCCCTGTTTTTCCCCTGAAATATCGCTTATTTTCCTAGAAATCCCTGTTTTTCCCCTTAAATATCGCTTATTTTCATCGAAATCCCTGTTTTTCCCCTGAAATATCGCTTATTTTCATAGAAATCCCTGTTTTTCCCCTTATATATCACTTATTTTCATAGAAATCCCTGTTTTTCCCCTGATATATCACTTATTTTCATGGAAATCCCGGGTTTTCGTCAGAAATATCACTTATTTTCATAGAAATCCCTGTTTTTCCCCTGAAATATCGCTTCATTCCTAGAAATCCCTGTTTTTCCCCTACAATATCGCTTATTTTCATCGAAATCCCTGTTTTTCCCCTGACATATCGCTTATTTTCACCGAATTCCCTGTTTTTCCCTTAAATATCGCTTATTTTCATCGAAATCCCTGTTTTTCCCCTGAAATATCGCTTATTTTCATAGAAATCCCTGTTTTTCCCCTGAAATAGCGCTTATTTTCATAGAAATCCGTTTTTCCCATAAAATATCGCTTATTTTCCTTGAAATCCCTTTTTTTCCCCTGAAATATCGCTTATTTTCATAGAAATCCCTGTTTTTCCACTGAAATATCGCTTATTTTCATAGAAATCCGTTTTTAACCTTAAATATCTCTTATTTTCATAGAAATCCCTGTTTTTCCCCTAAAATATCGCTTATTTTCATAGAAATCCCTGTTTTTCCTCTTAAATATCGCTTATTTTCATAGAAATCCCTTTATTTAACACTAAAATATCGCTTATTTTCATAGAAATCCCTGTTTTTCCCCTGAAAATATTGCTTATTTTCATAGAAATCCCTGTTTTGAACCCTGATATATCGCTTATTTTCATAGAAATCTCTTTTTTTTACCCTAAAATATCGCTTATTTTCATAGAAATCCCTGTTTTTCCCCTTAAATGTCGCTTATTTTCATTGAAATCCATGTTTTTCCCCTGAAATATCGCTTATTTTCATAGAAATCCCTGTTTTTCCCCTGAAATATCGCTTATTTTCATAGAAATCCCTGTTTTTCCCCTGAAATATCGCTTATTTTCATAGAAATCCCTGTTTTTCCCCTGAAATATCGCTTATTTTCATAGAAATCCCTGTTTTTCCCCTGAAATATCGCTTATTTTCATAGAAATCCCTGTTTTTCCCCTTAAATATTGCTTATTTTCATAGGAAATCCCTGTTTTTCCCCTAAAATATTGCTTATTTTCATAGAAATCCCTGTTTTTCCCCTGAAATATCGCTTATTTTCATAGAAATCCCTGTTTTTCCCTAAAATATCGCTTCTTTCCTAGAAATCGCTGTTTTTCCCCTGAAATATCGCTTATTTTCATCGAAATCCCTGTTTTTCCCCTGAAATATCGCTTATTTTCATGGAAATCCCAGTTTTGAACCCGAAAATATCCCTTATTTTCATAGAAATCCCTGTATTTAACCCTCAAATATTGCTTATTTTCATAGAAATCCCTGTTTTCTCCCCTGAAATTTCACTTATTTTCACCGAATCCCCTTTTTTTCCCTGAAATATCGCTTATTTTCATCGAAATCCCTGTTTTTCCCCTGAAATATCGCTTATTTTCATAGAAATCCCTGTTTTTTACCCTAAAATATCGCTTATTTTCATAGAAATCCCTGTTTTTCCCCTGAAATATCGCTTCTTTCCTAGAAATCCCTGTTTTTCCCCTTAAATGTCGCTTATTTTCATAGAAATCCCTGTTTTTCCCCTGAAATATCGCTTATTTTCATAGAAATCCCTTGTTTTTCCCCTGAAATATCGCTTATTTTCATAGAAATCCCTGTTTTTCCCCTGAAATATCGCTTATTTTCATAGAAATCCCTGTTTTTCCCCTGAAATATCGCTTATTTTCATAGAAATCCCTGTTTTTCCCCTGAAATATCGCTTATTTTCATAGAAATCCCAGTTTTTAACCCTAAATATCGCTTATTTTCATAGAAATCCCTGTTTTTCCCCTGAAATATCGCTTATTTTCATAGAAATCCCTGTTTTTCCCCTGAAATATCGCTTATTTTCATAGAAATCCCTGTTTTGAACCCTGATATATCGCTTATTTTCATAGAAATCCCTTTTTTGAACCCTAAATATCGCTTATTTTCATAGAAATCCCTGTTTTTCCCCTGAAATATCGCTTATTTTCATAGAAATCCCTCTTTTTCTCCTAAAATATTGCTTATTTTCATCGACATTCCTTTTTTTTCCCCTGAAATATCGCTTATTTTCATAGAAATCCCTGTTTTGAACCCTGATATATCGCTTATTTTCATAGAAATCCCTGTTTTTCCCCTGAAATATTGCTTATTTTCATGGAAATCCCAGTTTTGAACCCGAAAATATCCCTTATTTTCATAGAAATCCCTGTATTTAACCCTCAAATATTGCTTATTTTCATAGAAATCCCTGTTTTTCCACTGAAATTTCACTTATTTTCATAGAAATCCCTGTTTTTCCCCTGAAATATCGCTTATTTTCATAGAAATCCCTGTTTTTCCCCTTGAAATATCGCTTATTTTCATAGAAATCCCTGTTTTTCCCCTGAAATATCGCTTATTTTCATAGAAATCCCTGTTTTTCCCCTGAAATATCGCTTATTTTCATAGAAATCCCTGTTTTTCCCCTGAAATATCGCTTATTTTCATAGAAATCCCTGTTTTTCCCCTGAAATATCGCTTATTTTCATAGAAATCCCTGTTTTTCCCCTGAAATATCGCTTATTTTCATAGAAATCCCTGTTTTTCCCCTGAAATATCGCTTATTTTCATAGAAATCCCTGTTTTTCCCCTGAAATATCGCTTATTTTCATAGAAATCCCTGTTTTTCCCCTGAAATATCGCTTATTTTCATAGAAATCCCTGTTTTTCCCCTGAAATATCGCTTATTTTCATAGAAATCCCTGTTTTTCCCCTGAAATATCGCTTATTTTCATAGAAATCCCTGTTTTTCCCCTTAAATGTCGCTTATTTTCATAGAAATCCCTGTTTTCCCCTGAAATATCGCTTATTTTCATAGAAATCCCTGTTTTTCCCCTGAAATATCGCTTATTTTCATCGAAATCCCTGTTTTTCCCCTGAAATATCGCTTATTTTCATAGAAATCCCTCTTTTTCTCCTAAAATATTGCTTATTTTCATCGACATTCCTTTTTTTTCCCCTGAAATATCGCTTATTTTCATAGAAATCCCTGTTTTTCCCCTGAAATATCGCTTATTTTCATAGAAATCCCTGTTTTTCCCCTGAAATATCGCTTATTTTCATAGAAATCCCTGTTTTGAACCCTGATATATCGCTTATTTTCATAGAAATCCCTGTTTTTCCCCTGAAATATTGCTTATTTTCATAGAAATCCCAGTTTTGAACCCGAAAATATCCCTTATTTTCATAGAAATCCCTGTATTTAACCCTCAAATATTGCTTATTTTCATAGAAATCCCTGTTTTTCCACTGAAATTTCACTTATTTTCACCGAATTCCCTTTTTTTCCCTTAAATATCGCTTATTTTCATAGAAATCCCTGTTTTTCCCCTGAAATATCGCTTATTTTCATAGAAATCCCTGTTTTTCCCCTGAAATATCGCTTATTTTCATAGAAATCCCTGTTTTTCCCCTAAAATATCGCTTATTTTCATAGAAATCCCTGTTTTTCCCCTAAAATATCGCTTATTTTCATAGAAATCCCTGTTTTTCCCCTGAAATATCGCTTATTTTCATAGAAATCCCTGTTTTTCCCCTGAAATATTGCTTATTTTCATGGAAATCCCAGTGTTGAACCCGAAAATATCCCTTATTTTCATAGAAATCCCTGTATTTACGCCTCAAATATCGCTTATTTTCATCGAAATCCCTATTTTCCCCTGAAATATCGCTTATTTTCATAGAAATCCCTCTTTTTCTCCTAAAATATTGCTTATTTTCATCGACATTCCTTTTTTTCCCCTGAAATATCGCTTATTTTCATAGAAATCCCTGTTTTGAACCCTGATATATCGCTTATTTTCATAGAAATCCGTTCTTCCCCTGGAATATTGCTTATTTTCATAGAAATCCCTGTTTTGAACCCGAAAATATCGCTTATTTTCATAGAAATCCCTGTATTTAACCCTCAAATATTGCTTATTTTCATAGAAATCCCTGTTTTTCCACTGAAATTTCACTTATTTTCACCGAATTCACTTTTTTTCCCTTAAATATCGCTTATTTTCATAGAAATCCCTGTTTTTCCCCTTAAATGTCGCTTATTTTCATAGAAATCCATGTTTTTCCCCTGAAATATCGCTTATTTTCACCGAAATCCCTGTTTTTCCCCTGAAATATCGCTTATTTTCATAGAAATCCCTGTTTTTCCCCTACAATATCGCTTATTTTCATAGAGATCCCTGTTTTTCCCCTGAAATGTCCCTTATTTTCATAGAAATCCCTGTATTTACGCCCTAAAATATCGCTTATTTTCATCGAAATCCCTGTATTTACGCCCTAAAATATCGCTTATTTTCGTAGAAATCCCTGTTTTTCCCCTGAAACATCTCTGATTTTCATCGAAATCCCTGTTTTTCGTCTGAAATATCGCTTATTTTCATAGAAATCCCTGTTTTGAACCCTAATATATCGCTTATTTTCATAGAAATCTCTTTTTTTTGAACCCTTAAATATCGCTTATTTTCATAGAAATCCCTGTTTTTCCCCTAAAATATCGCTTATTTTCATCGAAATCCCTGTTTTTCGTCTGAAATATCGCTTATTTTCATAGAAATCCCTCTTTTTCTCCTAAAATATTGCTTATTTTCATCGACATTCCTTTTTTTTCCCCTGAAATATCGCTTATTTTCATAGAAATCCCTGTTTTTCCCCTGAAATATTGCTTATTTTCATGGAAATCCCAGTGTTGAACCCGAAAATATCCCTTATTTTCATAGAAATCCCTGTATTTACGCCTCAAATATCGCTTATTTTCATCGAAATCCCTATTTTCCCCTGAAATATCGCTTATTTTCATAGAAATCCCTCTTTTTCTCCTAAAATATTGCTTATTTTCATCGACATTCCTTTTTTTCCCCTGAAATATCGCTTATTTTCATAGAAATCCCTGTTTTGAACCCTGATATATCGCTTATTTTCATAGAAATCCGTTCTTCCCCTGGAATATTGCTTATTTTCATAGAAATCCCTGTTTTGAACCCGAAAATATCGCTTATTTTCATAGAAATCCCTGTATTTAACCCTCAAATATTGCTTATTTTCATAGAAATCCCTGTTTTTCCACTGAAATTTCACTTATTTTCACCGAATTCACTTTTTTTCCCTTAAATATCGCTTATTTTCATAGAAATCCCTGTTTTTCCCCTGAAATATCGCTTATTTTCATAGAAATCCCTGTTTTTCCCCTGAAATATTGCTTATTTTCATGGAAATCCCAGTGTTGAACCCGAAAATATCCCTTATTTTCATAGAAATCCCTGTATTTACGCCTCAAATATCGCTTATTTTCATCGAAATCCCTATTTTCCCCTGAAATATCGCTTATTTTCATAGAAATCCCTCTTTTTCTCCTAAAATATTGCTTATTTTCATCGACATTCCTTTTTTTCCCCTGAAATATCGCTTATTTTCATAGAAATCCCTGTTTTGAACCCTGATATATCGCTTATTTTCATAGAAATCCCTGTTTTTCCCCTGAAATATTGCTTATTTTCATAGAAATCCCTGTTTTGAACCCGAAAATATCGCTTATTTTCATAGAAATCCCTGTATTTAACCCTCAAATATTGCTTATTTTCATAGAAATCCCTGTTTTTCCACTGAAATTTCACTTATTTTCACCGAATTCACTTTTTTTCCCTTAAATATCGCTTATTTTCATAGAAATCCCTGTTTTTCCCCTGAAATATCGCTTATTTTCATAGAAATCCCTGTTTTTCCCCTGAAATATCGCTTATTTTCATAGAAATCCCTGTTTTTCCCCTACAATATCGCTTATTTTCATAGAGATCCCTGTTTTTCCCCTGAAATGTCCCTTATTTTCATAGAAATCCCTGTATTTACGCCCTAAAATATCGCTTATTTTCATAGAAATCCCTGTATTTACGCCCTAAAATATCGCTTATTTTCGTAGAAATCCCTGTTTTTCCCCTGAAACATCTCTGATTTTCATCGAAATCCCTGTTTTTCGTCTGAAATATCGCTTATTTTCATAGAAATCCCTGTTTTGAACCCTAATATATCGCTTATTTTCATAGAAATCCCTGTTTTTCCCCTGAAATATCGCTTATTTTCATAGAAATCCCTGTTTTCCCCTAAATATCGCTTATTTTCATAGAAATCCCTGTTTTTCCCCTGAAATATCGCTTATTTTCATAGAAATCCCTCTTTTTTCCCCTGAAAATATCGCTTATTTTCATAGAAATCCCTGTTTTTCCCCTCAAATATCGCTTATTTTCATAGAAATCCCTGTTTTTCCCCTGAAATATCGCTTATTTTCATAGAAATCCCTGTTTTTCCCCTGAAATATCGCTTATTTTCATAGAAATCCCTGTTCCCGAAAATATCGCTTATTTTCATAGAAATCCCTGTTTTTCCCTGAAATATCGCTTATTTTCATAGAAATCCCTGTTTTTCCCCTGAAATATCGCTTATTTTCATAGAAATCCCTGTTTTGAACCCTGAAAATATCGCTTATTTTCATAGAAATCCCTGTATTTACGCCTCAAAATATCGCTTATTTTCATCGAAATCCCTGTTTTTCCCCTGAAATATCGCTTATTTTCATAGAAATCCCTCTTTTTCTCCTAAAATATTGCTTATTTTCATCGACATTCCTTTTTTTCCCCTGAAATATCGCTTATTTTCATAGAAATCCCTGTTTTGAACCCTGATATATCGCTTATTTTCATAGAAATCCCTGTTTTTCCCCTGAAATATTGCTTATTTTCATGGAAATCCCTGTTTTGAACCCGAAAATATCGCTTATTTTCATAGAAATCCCTGTATTTAACCCTCAAATATTGCTTATTTTCATAGAAATCCCTGTTTTTCCACTGAAATTTCACTTATTTTCACCGAATCCCTTTTTTTCCCTTAAATATCGCTTATTTTCATAGAAATCCCTGTTTTTCCCCTTAAATGTCGCTTATTTTCATAGAAATCCCTGTTTTTCCCCTGAAATATCGCTTATTTTCATAGAAATCCCTGTTTTTCCCCTGAAATATCGCTTATTTTCATAGAAATCCCTGTTTTTCCCCTGAAATATCGCTTATTTTCATCGAAATCCCTGTTTTTCCCCTGAAATATCGCTTATTTTCATAGAAATCCCTGTTTTTCCCCTAAAATATCGCTTATTTTCATAGAAATCCCTGTTTTTCCCCTGAAATATCGCTTATTTTCATAGAAATCCCTGTTTTTCCCCTGAAATATCGCTTATTTTCATAGAAATCCCTGTTTTTCCCCTGAAATATCGCTTATTTTCATAGAAATCCCTGTTTTTCCCCTGAAATATCGCTTATTTTCATAGAAATCCCTGTTTTTCCCCTGAAATATCGCTTATTTTCATCGAAATCCCTGTTTTTCCCCTGAAATATCGCTTATTTTCATAGAAATCCCTGTTTTTCCCCTAAATATCGCTTATTTTCATAGAAATCCCTGTTTTTCCCCTGAAATATCGCTTATTTTCATAGAAATCCCTGTTTTTCCCCTGAAATATCGCTTATTTTCATCGAAATCCCTGTTTTTCCCCTGAAATATCGCTTATTTTCATAGAAATCCCTCTTTTTCTCCTAAAATATTGCTTATTTTCATCGACATTCCTTTTTTTTCCCCTGAAATATCGCTTATTTTCATAGAAATCCCTGTTTTGAACCCTGATATATCGCTTATTTTCATAGAAATCCATGTTTTTCCCCTGAAATATCGCTTATTTTCACCGAAATCCCTGTTTTTCCCCTGAAATATCGCTTATTTTCATAGAAATCCCTGTTTTTCCCCTGAAATATTGCTTATTTTCATAGAAATCCCTGTTTTGAACCCGAAAATATCCCTTATTTTCATAGAAATCCCTGTATTTACGCCCTAAAATATCGCTTATTTTCATAGAAATCCCTGTTTTTACGCCCTGAAAATATCGCTTATTTTCACCGAAATCCCTGTTTTTCCCCTGAAATATCGCTTGATTTTCATAGAAATCCCTGTTTTTCGTCTGAAATATCGCTTATTTTCATAGAAATCCCTGTTTTGAACCCTAATATATCGCTTATTTTCATAGAAATCTCTTTTTTTTGAACCCTTAAATATCGCTTATTTTCATAGAAATCCCTGTTTTTCCCCTAAAATATCGCTTATTTTCATCGAAATCCCTGTTTTTCGTCTGAAATATCGCTTATTTTCATAGAAATCCCTCTTTTTCTCCTAAAATATTGCTTATTTTCATCGACATTCCTTTTTTTTCCCCTGAAATATCGCTTATTTTCATAGAAATCCCTGTTTTTCCCCTGAAATATTGCTTATTTTCATGGAAATCCCAGTGTTGAACCCGAAAATATCCCTTATTTTCATAGAAATCCCTGTATTTACGCCTCAAATATCGCTTATTTTCATCGAAATCCCTATTTTCCCCTGAAATATCGCTTATTTTCATAGAAATCCCTCTTTTTCTCCTAAAATATTGCTTATTTTCATCGACATTCCTTTTTTTCCCCTGAAATATCGCTTATTTTCATAGAAATCCCTGTTTTGAACCCTGATATATCGCTTATTTTCATAGAAATCCGTTCTTCCCCTGGAATATTGCTTATTTTCATAGAAATCCCTGTTTTGAACCCGAAAATATCGCTTATTTTCATAGAAATCCCTGTATTTAACCCTCAAATATTGCTTATTTTCATAGAAATCCCTGTTTTTCCACTGAAATTTCACTTATTTTCACCGAATTCACTTTTTTTCCCTTAAATATCGCTTATTTTCATAGAAATCCCTGTTTTTCCCCTTAAATGTCGCTTATTTTCATAGAAATCCATGTTTTTCCCCTGAAATATCGCTTATTTTCACCGAAATCCCTGTTTTTCCCCTGAAATATCGCTTATTTTCATAGAAATCCCTGTTTTTCCCCTACAATATCGCTTATTTTCATAGAGATCCCTGTTTTTCCCCTGAAATGTCCCTTATTTTCATAGAAATCCCTGTATTTACGCCCTAAAATATCGCTTATTTTCATCGAAATCCCTGTATTTACGCCCTAAAATATCGCTTATTTTCGTAGAAATCCCTGTTTTTCCCCTGAAACATCTCTGATTTTCATCGAAATCCCTGTTTTTCGTCTGAAATATCGCTTATTTTCATAGAAATCCCTGTTTTGAACCCTAATATATCGCTTATTTTCATAGAAATCTCTTTTTTTTGAACCCTTAAATATCGCTTATTTTCATAGAAATCCCTGTTTTTCCCCTAAAATATCGCTTATTTTCATCGAAATCCCTGTTTTTCGTCTGAAATATCGCTTATTTTCATAGAAATCCCTCTTTTTCTCCTAAAATATTGCTTATTTTCATCGACATTCCTTTTTTTTCCCCTGAAATATCGCTTATTTTCATAGAAATCCCTGTTTTTCCCCTGAAATATTGCTTATTTTCATGGAAATCCCAGTGTTGAACCCGAAAATATCCCTTATTTTCATAGAAATCCCTGTATTTACGCCTCAAATATCGCTTATTTTCATCGAAATCCCTATTTTCCCCTGAAATATCGCTTATTTTCATAGAAATCCCTCTTTTTCTCCTAAAATATTGCTTATTTTCATCGACATTCCTTTTTTTCCCCTGAAATATCGCTTATTTTCATAGAAATCCCTGTTTTGAACCCTGATATATCGCTTATTTTCATAGAAATCCGTTCTTCCCCTGGAATATTGCTTATTTTCATAGAAATCCCTGTTTTGAACCCGAAAATATCGCTTATTTTCATAGAAATCCCTGTATTTAACCCTCAAATATTGCTTATTTTCATAGAAATCCCTGTTTTTCCACTGAAATTTCACTTATTTTCACCGAATTCACTTTTTTTCCCTTAAATATCGCTTATTTTCATAGAAATCCCTGTTTTTCCCCTGAAATATCGCTTATTTTCATAGAAATCCCTGTTTTTCCCCTTAAATATTGCTTATTTTCATGGAAATCCCAGTGTTGAACCCGAAAATATCCCTAATTTTCATAGAAATCCCTGTATTTACGCCTCAAATATCGCTTATTTTCATCGAAATCCCTATTTTCCCCTGAAATATCGCTTATTTTCATAGAAATCCCTCTTTTTCTCCTAAAATATTGCTTATTTTCATCGACATTCCTTTTTTTCCCCTGAAATATCGCTTATTTTCATAGAAATCCCTGTTTTGAACCCTGATATATCGCTTATTTTCATAGAAATCCGTTCTTCCCCTGGAATATTGCTTATTTTCATAGAAATCCCTGTTTTGAACCCGAAAATATCGCTTATTTTCATAGAAATCCCTGTATTTAACCCTCAAATATTGCTTATTTTCATAGAAATCCCTGTTTTTCCACTGAAATTTCACTTATTTTCACCGAATTCACTTTTTTTCCCTTAAATATCGCTTATTTTCATAGAAATCCCTGTTTTTCCCCTGAAATATCGCTTATTTTCACCGAAATCCCTGTTTTTCCCCTGAAATATCGCTTATTTTCATAGAAATCCCTGTTTTTCCCCTACAATATCGCTTATTTTCATAGAGATCCCTGTTTTTCCCCTGAAATGTCCCTTATTTTCATAGAAATCCCTGTATTTACGCCCTAAAATATCGCTTATTTTCATAGAAATCCCTGTATTTACGCCCTAAAATATCGCTTATTTTCGTAGAAATCCCTGTTTTTCCCCTGAAACATCTCTGATTTTCATCGAAATCCCTGTTTTTCGTCTGAAATATCGCTTATTTTCATAGAAATCCCTGTTTTGAACCCTAATATATCGCTTATTTTCATAGAAATCTCTTTTTTTTGAACCCTTAAATATCGCTTATTTTCATAGAAATCCCTGTTTTTCCCCTAAAATATCGCTTATTTTCATCGAAATCCCTGTTTTTCGTCTGAAATATCGCTTATTTTCATAGAAATCCCTCTTTTTCTCCTAAAATATTGCTTATTTTCATCGACATTCCTTTTTTTTCCCCTGAAATATCGCTTATTTTCATAGAAATCCCTGTTTTTCCCCTGAAATATTGCTTATTTTCATGGAAATCCCAGTGTTGAACCCGAAAATATCCCTTATTTTCATAGAAATCCCTGTATTTACGCCTCAAATATCGCTTATTTTCATCGAAATCCCTATTTTCCCCTGAAATATCGCTTATTTTCATAGAAATCCCTCTTTTTCTCCTAAAATATTGCTTATTTTCATCGACATTCCTTTTTTTCCCCTGAAATATCGCTTATTTTCATAGAAATCCCTGTTTTGAACCCTGATATATCGCTTATTTTCATAGAAATCCGTTCTTCCCCTGGAATATTGCTTATTTTCATAGAAATCCCTGTTTTGAACCCGAAAATATCGCTTATTTTCATAGAAATCCCTGTATTTAACCCTCAAATATTGCTTATTTTCATAGAAATCCCTGTTTTTCCACTGAAATTTCACTTATTTTCACCGAATTCACTTTTTTTCCCTTAAATATCGCTTATTTTCATAGAAATCCCTGTTTTTCCCCTTAAATGTCGCTTATTTTCATAGAAATCCCTGTTTTTCCCCTGAAATATCGCTTATTTTCATAGAAATCCCTGTTTTTCCCCTGAAATATCGCTTATTTTCATAGAAATCCCTGTTTTTCCCCTAAAATATCGCTTATTTTCATAGAAATCCCTGTTTTTCCCCTGAAATATCGCTTATTTTCATAGAAATCCCTGTTTTTCCCCTTAAATATTGCTTATTTTCATGGAAATCCCAGTGTTGAACCCGAAAATATCGCTTATTTTCATAGAAATCCCTGTATTTACGCCTCAAATATCGCTTATTTTCATCGAAATCCCTGTTTTTCGTCTGAAATATCGCTTATTTTCATAGAAATCCCTCTTTTTCTCCTAAAATATTGCTTATTTTCATCGACATTCCTTTTTTTCCCCTGAAATATCGCTTATTTTCATAGAAATCCCTGTTTTTCCCCTGATATATCGCTTATTTTCATAGAAATCCCTGTTTTTCGTCTGAAATATCGCTTATTTTCATAGAAATCCCTGTTTTTCGTCTGAAATATCGCTTATTTTCATAGAAATCCCTCTTTTTCCCTAAAATATTGCTTATTTTCATCGACATTCCTTTTTTTTCCCCTGAAATATCGCTTATTTTCATAGAAATCCCTGTTTTTCCCCTGAAATATTGCTTATTTTCATGGAAATCCCAGTGTTGAACCCGAAAATATCCCTTATTTTCATAGAAATCCCTGTATTTACGCCTCAAATATCGCTTATTTTCATCGAAATCCCTATTTTCCCCTGAAATATCGCTTATTTTCATAGAAATCCCTCTTTTTCTCCTAAAATATTGCTTATTTTCATCGACATTCCTTTTTTTCCCCTGAAATATCGCTTATTTTCATAGAAATCCCTGTTTTGAACCCTGATATATCGCTTATTTTCATAGAAATCCGTTCTTCCCCTGGAATATTGCTTATTTTCATAGAAATCCCTGTTTTGAACCCGAAAATATCGCTTATTTTCATAGAAATCCCTGTATTTAACCCTCAAATATTGCTTATTTTCATAGAAATCCCTGTTTTTCCACTGAAATTTCACTTATTTTCACCGAATTCACTTTTTTTCCCTTAAATATCGCTTATTTTCATAGAAATCCCTGTTTTTCCCCTTAAATGTCGCTTATTTTCATAGAAATCCATGTTTTTCCCCTGAAATATCGCTTATTTTCACCGAAATCCCTGTTTTTCCCCTGAAATATCGCTTATTTTCATAGAAATCCCTGTTTTTCCCCTACAATATCGCTTATTTTCATAGAGATCCCTGTTTTTCCCCTGAAATGTCCCTTATTTTCATAGAAATCCCTGTATTTACGCCCTAAAATATCGCTTATTTTCATAGAAATCCCTGTATTTACGCCCTAAAATATCGCTTATTTTCGTAGAAATCCCTGTTTTTCCCCTGAAACATCTCTGATTTTCATCGAAATCCCTGTTTTTCGTCTGAAATATCGCTTATTTTCATAGAAATCCCTGTTTTGAACCCTAATATATCGCTTATTTTCATAGAAATCTCTTTTTTTTGAACCCTTAAATATCGCTTATTTTCATAGAAATCCCTGTTTTTCCCCTAAAATATCGCTTATTTTCATCGAAATCCCTGTTTTTCGTCTGAAATATCGCTTATTTTCATAGAAATCCCTCTTTTTCTCCTAAAATATTGCTTATTTTCATCGACATTCCTTTTTTTTCCCCTGAAATATCGCTTATTTTCATAGAAATCCCTGTTTTTCCCCTGAAATATTGCTTATTTTCATGGAAATCCCAGTGTTGAACCCGAAAATATCCCTTATTTTCATAGAAATCCCTGTATTTACGCCTCAAATATCGCTTATTTTCATCGAAATCCCTATTTTCCCCTGAAATATCGCTTATTTTCATAGAAATCCCTCTTTTTCTCCTAAAATATTGCTTATTTTCATCGACATTCCTTTTTTTCCCCTGAAATATCGCTTATTTTCATAGAAATCCCTGTTTTGAACCCTGATATATCGCTTATTTTCATAGAAATCCGTTCTTCCCCTGGAATATTGCTTATTTTCATAGAAATCCCTGTTTTGAACCCGAAAATATCGCTTATTTTCATAGAAATCCCTGTATTTAACCCTCAAATATTGCTTATTTTCATAGAAATCCCTGTTTTTCCACTGAAATTTCACTTATTTTCACCGAATTCACTTTTTTTCCCTTAAATATCGCTTATTTTCATAGAAATCCCTGTTTTTCCCCTTAAATATCGCTTATTTTCATAGAAATCCCTGTTTTTCCCCTGAAATATTGCTTATTTTCATGGAAATCCCAGTGTTGAACCCGAAAATATCCCTTAATTTTCATAGAAATCCCTGTATTTACGCCTCAAATATCGCTTATTTTCATCGAAATCCCTATTTTCCCCTGAAATATCGCTTATTTTCATAGAAATCCCTCTTTTTCTCCTAAAATATTGCTTATTTTCATCGACATTCCTTTTTTTCCCCTGAAATATCGCTTATTTTCATAGAAATCCCTGTTTTGAACCCTGATATATCGCTTTTTTTCATAGAAATCCGTTCTTCCCCTGGAATATTGCTTATTTTCATAGAAATCCCTGTTTTGAACCCGAAAATATCGCTTATTTTCATAGAAATCCCTGTATTTAACCCTCAAATATTGCTTATTTTCATAGAAATCCCTGTTTTTCCACTGAAATTTCACTTATTTTCACCGAATTCACTTTTTTTCCCTTAAATATCGCTTATTTTCATAGAAATCCCTGTTTTTCCCCTGAAATATCGCTTATTTTCATAGAAATCCCTGTTTTTCCCCTGAAATATCGCTTATTTTCATAGAAATCCCTGTTTTTCCCCTACAATATCGCTTATTTTCATAGAGATCCCTGTTTTTCCCCTGAAATGTCCCTTATTTTCATAGAAATCCCTGTATTTACGCCCTAAAATATCGCTTATTTTCATAGAAATCCCTGTATTTACGCCCTAAAATATCGCTTATTTTCGTAGAAATCCCTGTTTTTCCCCTGAAACATCTCTGATTTTCATCGAAATCCCTGTTTTTCGTCTGAAATATCGCTTATTTTCATAGAAATCCCTGTTTTGAACCCTAATATATCGCTTATTTTCATAGAAATCCCTTTTTTTTGAACCCTTAAATATCGCTTATTTTCATAGAAATCCCTGTTTTTCCCCTAAAATATCGCTTATTTTCATAGAAATCCCTGTTTTTCGTCTGAAATATCGCTTATTTTCATAGAAATCCCTCTTTTTCCCTAAAATATTGCTTATTTTCATAGAAATCCCTGTTTTTCCCCTGAAATATCGCTTATTTTCATAGAAATCCCTGTTTTTCCCCTGAAATATCGCTTATTTTCATAGAAATCCCTGTTTTTCCCCTAAAATATTGCTTATTTTCATAGAAATCCCTGTTTTCCCCTGAAATATCGCTTATTTTCATAGAAATCCCTGTTTTTCCCCTGAAATATCGCTTATTTTCATAGAAATCCCTGTTTTTCCCCTGAAATATCGCTTATTTTCATGGAAATCCCAGTTTTGAACCCGAAAATATCCCTTATTTTCATAGAAATCCCTGTATTTAACGCCTCAAATATCGCTTATTTTCATAGAAATCCCTGTTTTTCCCCTGAAATATCGCTTATTTTCATAGAAATCCCTCTTTTTCTCCTAAAATATTGCTTATTTTCATCGACATTCCTTTTTTTTCCCCTGAAATATCGCTTATTTTCATAGAAATCCCTGTTTTTCCACTGAAATATATCACTTATTTTCACCGAATTCACTTTTTTTCCCTTAAATATCGCTTATTTTCATAGAAATCCCTGTTTTTCCCCTTAAATGTCGCTTATTTTCATAGAAATCCATGTTTTTCCCCTGAAATATCGCTTATTTTCATAGAAATCCCTGTTTTTCCCCTGAAATATCGCTTATTTTCATAGAAATCCCTGTTTTTCCCCTACAATATCGCTTATTTTCATAGAGATCCCTGTTTTTCCCCTGAAATGTCCCTTATTTTCATAGAAATCCCTGTATTTACGCCCTAAAATATCGCTTATTTTCATCGAAATCCCTGTATTTACGCCCTAAAATATCGCTTATTTTCGTAGAAATCCCTGTTTTTCCCCTGAAACATCTCTGATTTTCATCGAAATCCCTGTTTTTCGTCTGAAATATCGCTTATTTTCATAGAAATCCCTGTTTTGAACCCTAATATATCGCTTATTTTCATAGAAATCTCTTTTTTTTGAACCCTTAAATATCGCTTATTTTCATAGAAATCCCTGTTTTTCCCCTAAAATATCGCTTATTTTCATCGAAATCCCTGTTTTTCGTCTGAAATATCGCTTATTTTCATAGAAATCCCTCTTTTTCTCCTAAAATATTGCTTATTTTCATCGACATTCCTTTTTTTTCCCCTGAAATATCGCTTATTTTCATAGAAATCCCTGTTTTTCCCCTGAAATATTGCTTATTTTCATGGAAATCCCAGTGTTGAACCCGAAAATATCCCTTATTTTCATAGAAATCCCTGTATTTACGCCTCAAATATCGCTTATTTTCATCGAAATCCCTATTTTCCCCTGAAATATCGCTTATTTTCATAGAAATCCCTCTTTTTCTCCTAAAATATTGCTTATTTTCATCGACATTCCTTTTTTTCCCCTGAAATATCGCTTATTTTCATAGAAATCCCTGTTTTGAACCCTGATATATCGCTTATTTTCATAGAAATCCGTTCTTCCCCTGGAATATTGCTTATTTTCATAGAAATCCCTGTTTTGAACCCGAAAATATCCCTTATTTTCATAGAAATCCCTGTATTTAACCCTCAAATATTGCTTATTTTCATAGAAATCCCTGTTTTTCCACTGAAATTTCACTTATTTTCACCGAATTCACTTTTTTTCCCTTAAATATCGCTTATTTTCATAGAAATCCCTGTTTTTCCCCTGAAATATCGCTTATTTTCATAGAAATCCCTGTTTTTCCCCTGAAATATCGCTTATTTTCATAGAAATCCCTGTTTTTCCCCTGAAATATCGCTTATTTTCATAGAAATCCCTGTTTTTCCCCTAAAATATCGCTTATTTTCATAGAAATCCCTGTTTTTCCCTGATCGCTTATTTTCATAGAAATCCCTGTATTTCCCCTAAAATATCGCTTATTTTCATAGAAATCCCTGTTTTACGCCCGAAAATATCGCTTATTTTCATAGAAATCCCTGTTTTCCCCTGAAATATCGCTTATTTTCATCGAAATCCCTGTTTTTCGTCTGAAATATCGCTTATTTTCATAGAAATCCCTGTTTTGAACCCTAAAATATCGCTTATTTTCATAGAAATCCCTTTTTTTTGAACCCTTAAATATCGCTTATTTTCATAGAAATCCCTGTTTTTCCCCTGAAATATCGCTTATTTTCATCGAAATCCCTGTTTTTCCCCTGAAAATATCGCTTATTTTCATAGAAATAAATATCGCTTATTTTCATAGAAATCCCTCTTTTTCCCCTAAAATATTGCTTATTTTCATAGAAATCCTTTTTTTTCCCCTGAAATATCGCTTATTTTCATAGAAATCCCTGTTTTTCCCCTGAAATATTGCTTATTTTCATGGAAATCCCAGTGTTGAACCCGAAAATATCCCTTATTTTCATAGAAATCCCTGTATTTACGCCTCAAATATCGCTTATTTTCATCGAAATCCCTATTTTCCCCTGAAATATCGCTTATTTTCATAGAAATCCCTCTTTTTCTCCTAAAATATTGCTTATTTTCATCGACATTCCTTTTTTTCCCCTGAAATATCGCTTATTTTCATAGAAATCCCTGTTTTGAACCCTGATATATCGCTTTTTTTCATAGAAATCCGTTCTTCCCCTGGAATATTGCTTATTTTCATAGAAATCCCTGTTTTGAACCCGAAAATATCGCTTATTTTCATAGAAATCCCTGTATTTAACCCTCAAATATTGCTTATTTTCATAGAAATCCCTGTTTTTCCACTGAAATTTCACTTATTTTCACCGAATTCACTTTTTTTCCCTTAAATATCGCTTATTTTCATAGAAATCCCTGTTTTTCCCCTTAAATGTCGCTTATTTTCATAGAAATCCATGTTTTTCCCCTGAAATATCGCTTATTTTCACCGAAATCCCTGTTTTTCCCCTGAAATATCGCTTATTTTCATAGAAATCCCTGTTTTTCCCCTACAATATCGCTTATTTTCATAGAGATCCCTGTTTTTCCCCTGAAATGTCCCTTATTTTCATAGAAATCCCTGTATTTACGCCCTAAAATATCGCTTATTTTCATCGAAATCCCTGTATTTACGCCCTAAAATATCGCTTATTTTCGTAGAAATCCCTGTTTTTCCCCTGAAACATCTCTGATTTTCATCGAAATCCCTGTTTTTCGTCTGAAATATCGCTTATTTTCATAGAAATCCCTGTTTTGAACCCTAATATATCGCTTATTTTCATAGAAATCTCTTTTTTTTGAACCCTTAAATATCGCTTATTTTCATAGAAATCCCTGTTTTTCCCCTAAAATATCGCTTATTTTCATCGAAATCCCTGTTTTTCGTCTGAAATATCGCTTATTTTCATAGAAATCCCTCTTTTTCTCCTAAAATATTGCTTATTTTCATCGACATTCCTTTTTTTTCCCCTGAAATATCGCTTATTTTCATAGAAATCCCTGTTTTTCCCCTGAAATATTGCTTATTTTCATGGAAATCCCAGTGTTGAACCCGAAAATATCCCTTATTTTCATAGAAATCCCTGTATTTACGCCTCAAATATCGCTTATTTTCATCGAAATCCCTATTTTCCCCTGAAATATCGCTTATTTTCATAGAAATCCCTCTTTTTCTCCTAAAATATTGCTTATTTTCATCGACATTCCTTTTTTTCCCCTGAAATATCGCTTATTTTCATAGAAATCCCTGTTTTGAACCCTGATATATCGCTTATTTTCATAGAAATCCGTTCTTCCCCTGGAATATTGCTTATTTTCATAGAAATCCCTGTTTTGAACCCGAAAATATCGCTTATTTTCATAGAAATCCCTGTATTTAACCCTCAAATATTGCTTATTTTCATAGAAATCCCTGTTTTTCCACTGAAATTTCACTTATTTTCACCGAATTCACTTTTTTTCCCTTAAATATCGCTTATTTTCATAGAAATCCCTGTTTTTCCCCCTGAAATATCGCTTATTTTCATAGAAATCCCTGTTTTTCCCCTGAAATATTGCTTATTTTCATGGAAATCCCAGTGTTGAACCCGAAAATATCCCTAATTTTCATAGAAATCCCTGTATTTACGCCTCAAATATCACTTATTTTCATCGAAATCCCTATTTTTCGTCTGAAATATCGCTTATTTTCATAGAAATCCCTCTTTTTCTCCTAAAATATTGCTTATTTTCATCGACATTCCTTTTTTTCCCCTGAAATATCGCTTATTTTCATAGAAATCCCTGTTTTGAACCCTGATATATCGCTTATTTTCATAGAAATCCCTGTTTTTCCCCTGAAATATTGCTTATTTTCATAGAAATCCCTGTTTTGAACCCGAAAATATCGCTTATTTTCATAGAAATCCCTGTATTTAACCCTCAAATATTGCTTATTTTCATAGAAATCCCTGTTTTTCCACTGAAATTTCACTTATTTTCACCGAATTCACTTTTTTTCCCTTAAATATCGCTTATTTTCATAGAAATCCCTGTTTTTCCCCTGAAATATCGCTTATTTTCACCGAAATCCCTGTTTTTCCCCTGAAATATCGCTTATTTTCATAGAAATCCCTGTTTTTCCCCTACAATATCGCTTATTTTCATAGAGATCCCTGTTTTTCCCCTGAAATGTCCCTTATTTTCATAGAAATCCCTGTATTTACGCCCTAAAATATCGCTTATTTTCATAGAAATCCCTGTATTTACGCCCTAAAATATCGCTTATTTTCGTAGAAATCCCTGTTTTTCCCCTGAAACATCTCTGATTTTCATCGAAATCCCTGTTTTTCGTCTGAAATATCGCTTATTTTCATAGAAATCCCTGTTTTGAACCCTAATATATCGCTTATTTTCATAGAAATCCCTGTTTTTCCCCTGAAATATCGCTTATTTTCCTAGAAATCCCTGTTTTTCCCCTTAAATATCGCTTATTTTCATAGAAATCCCTGTTTTTCCACTGAAATATCGCTTATTTTCATAGAAATCCCTCTTTTTTCCTCCTAAAATATTGCTTATTTTCATCGAAATTCCTTTTTTTTCCCCTGAAATATTGCTTATTTTCATAGAAATCCCTGTTTTTCCCCTGAAATATTGCTTATTTTCATGGAAATCCCAGTGTTGAACCCGAAAATATCCCTTATTTTCATAGAAATCCCTGTATTTACGCCTCAAATATCGCTTATTTTCATCGAAATCCCTATTTTCCCCTGAAATATCGCTTATTTTCATAGAAATCCCTCTTTTTCTCCTAAAATATTGCTTATTTTCATCGACATTCCTTTTTTTCCCCTGAAATATCGCTTATTTTCATAGAAATCCCTGTTTTGAACCCTGATATATCGCTTATTTTCATAGAAATCCGTTCTTCCCCTGGAATATTGCTTATTTTCATAGAAATCCCTGTTTTGAACCCGAAAATATCGCTTATTTTCATAGAAATCCCTGTATTTAACCCTCAAATATTGCTTATTTTCATAGAAATCCCTGTTTTTCCACTGAAATTTCACTTATTTTCACCGAATTCACTTTTTTTCCCTTAAATATCGCTTATTTTCATAGAAATCCCTGTTTTTCCCCTGAAATATCGCTTATTTTCATAGAAATCCCTGTTTTTCCCCTGAAATATTGCTTATTTTCATGGAAATCCCAGTGTTGAACCCGAAAATATCCCTTAATTTTCATAGAAATCCCTGTATTTACGCCTCAAATATCGCTTATTTTCATCGAAATCCCTATTTTTCGTCTGAAATATCGCTTATTTTCATAGAAATCCCTCTTTTTCTCCTAAAATATTGCTTATTTTCATCGACATTCCTTTTTTTCCCCTGAAATATCGCTTATTTTCATAGAAATCCCTGTTTTGAACCCTGATATATCGCTTATTTTCATAGAAATCCCTGTTTTTCCCCTGGAATATTGCTTATTTTCATAGAAATCCCTGTTTTGAACCCGAAAATATCGCTTATTTTCATAGAAATCCCTGTATTTAACCCTCAAATATTGCTTATTTTCATAGAAATCCCTGTTTTTCCACTGAAATTTCACTTATTTTCACCGAATTCACTTTTTTTCCCTTAAATATCGCTTATTTTCATAGAAATCCCTGTTTTTCCCCTTAAATGTCGCTTATTTTCATAGAAATCCATGTTTTTCCCCTGAAATATCGCTTATTTTCACCGAAATCCCTGTTTTTCCCCTGAAATATCGCTTATTTTCATAGAAATCCCTGTTTTTCCCCTACAATATCGCTTATTTTCATAGAGATCCCTGTTTTTCCCCTGAAATGTCCCTTATTTTCATAGAAATCCCTGTATTTACGCCCTAAAATATCGCTTATTTTCATCGAAATCCCTGTATTTACGCCCTAAAATATCGCTTATTTTCGTAGAAATCCCTGTTTTTCCCCTGAAACATCTCTGATTTTCATCGAAATCCCTGTTTTTCGTCTGAAATATCGCTTATTTTCATAGAAATCCCTGTTTTGAACCCTAATATATCGCTTATTTTCATAGAAATCTCTTTTTTTTGAACCCTTAAATATCGCTTATTTTCATAGAAATCCCTGTTTTTCCCCTAAAATATCGCTTATTTTCATCGAAATCCCTGTTTTTCGTCTGAAATATCGCTTATTTTCATAGAAATCCCTCTTTTTCTCCTAAAATATTGCTTATTTTCATCGACATTCCTTTTTTTTCCCCTGAAATATCGCTTATTTTCATAGAAATCCCTGTTTTTCCCCTGAAATATTGCTTATTTTCATGGAAATCCCAGTGTTGAACCCGAAAATATCCCTTATTTTCATAGAAATCCCTGTATTTACGCCTCAAATATCGCTTATTTTCATCGAAATCCCTATTTTCCCCTGAAATATCGCTTATTTTCATAGAAATCCCTCTTTTTCTCCTAAAATATTGCTTATTTTCATCGACATTCCTTTTTTTCCCCTGAAATATCGCTTATTTTCATAGAAATCCCTGTTTTGAACCCTGATATATCGCTTATTTTCATAGAAATCCGTTCTTCCCCTGGAATATTGCTTATTTTCATAGAAATCCCTGTTTTGAACCCGAAAATATCGCTTATTTTCATAGAAATCCCTGTATTTAACCCTCAAATATTGCTTATTTTCATAGAAATCCCTGTTTTTCCACTGAAATTTCACTTATTTTCACCGAATTCACTTTTTTTCCCTTAAATATCGCTTATTTTCATAGAAATCCCTGTTTTTCCCCTGAAATATCGCTTATTTTCATAGAAATCCCTGTTTTTCCCCTTAAATATTGCTTATTTTCATGGAAATCCCAGTGTTGAACCCGAAAATATCCCTAATTTTCATAGAAATCCCTGTATTTACGCCTCAAATATCGCTTATTTTCATCGAAATCCCTATTTTCCCCTGAAATATCGCTTATTTTCATAGAAATCCCTCTTTTTCTCCTAAAATATTGCTTATTTTCATCGACATTCCTTTTTTTCCCCTGAAATATCGCTTATTTTCATAGAAATCCCTGTTTTGAACCCTGATATATCGCTTTTTTTCATAGAAATCCCTGTTTTTCCCCTGAAATATTGCTTATTTTCATAGAAATCCCTGTTTTGAACCCGAAAATATCCCTTATTTTCATAGAAATCCCTGTATTTAACCCTCAAATATTGCTTATTTTCATAGAAATCCCTGTTTTTCCACTGAAATTTCACTTATTTTCACCGAATTCACTTTTTTTCCCTTAAATATCGCTTATTTTCATAGAAATCCCTGTTTTTCCCCTGAAATATCGCTTATTTTCACCGAAATCCCTGTTTTTCCCCTGAAATATCGCTTATTTTCATAGAAATCCCTGTTTTTCCCCTACAATATCGCTTATTTTCATAGAGATCCCTGTTTTTCCCCTGAAATGTCCCTTATTTTCATAGAAATCCCTGTATTTACGCCCTAAAATATCGCTTATTTTCATAGAAATCCCTGTATTTACGCCCTAAAATATCGCTTATTTTCGTAGAAATCCCTGTTTTTCCCCTGAAACATCTCTGATTTTCATCGAAATCCCTGTTTTTCGTCTGAAATATCGCTTATTTTCATAGAAATCCCTGTTTTGAACCCTAATATATCGCTTATTTTCATAGAAATCTCTTTTTTTTGAACCCTTAAATATCGCTTATTTTCATAGAAATCCCTGTTTTTCCCCTAAAATATCGCTTATTTTCATCGAAATCCCTGTTTTTCGTCTGAAATATCGCTTATTTTCATAGAAATCCCTCTTTTTCTCCTAAAATATTGCTTATTTTCATCGACATTCCTTTTTTTTCCCCTGAAATATCGCTTATTTTCATAGAAATCCCTGTTTTTCCCCTGAAATATTGCTTATTTTCATGGAAATCCCAGTGTTGAACCCGAAAATATCCCTTATTTTCATAGAAATCCCTGTATTTACGCCTCAAATATCGCTTATTTTCATCGAAATCCCTATTTTCCCCTGAAATATCGCTTATTTTCATAGAAATCCCTCTTTTTCTCCTAAAATATTGCTTATTTTCATCGACATTCCTTTTTTTCCCCTGAAATATCGCTTATTTTCATAGAAATCCCTGTTTTGAACCCTGATATATCGCTTATTTTCATAGAAATCCGTTCTTCCCCTGGAATATTGCTTATTTTCATAGAAATCCCTGTTTTGAACCCGAAAATATCGCTTATTTTCATAGAAATCCCTGTATTTAACCCTCAAATATTGCTTATTTTCATAGAAATCCCTGTTTTTCCACTGAAATTTCACTTATTTTCACCGAATTCACTTTTTTTCCCTTAAATATCGCTTATTTTCATAGAAATCCCTGTTTTTCCCCTTAAATGTCGCTTATTTTCATAGAAATCCCTGTTTTTCCCCTGAAATATCGCTTATTTTCATAGAAATCCCTGTTTTTCCCCTGAAATATCGCTTATTTTCATAGAAATCCCTGTTTTTCCCCTAAAATATCGCTTATTTTCATAGAAATCCCTGTTTTTCCCCTGAAACATCGCTTATTTTCATAGAAATCCCTGTTTTTCCCCTTAAATATTGCTTATTTTCATGGAAATTCCCAGTGTTGAACCCGAAAATATCCCTAATTTTCATAGGAAATCCCTGTATTTACGCCTCAAATATCGCTTATTTTCATCGAAATCCCTATTTTTCGTCTGAAATATCGCTTATTTTCATAGAAATCCCTCTTTTTCTCCTAAAATATTGCTTATTTTCATCGACATTCCTTTTTTTCCCCTGAAATATCGCTTATTTTCATAGAAATCCCTGTTTTGAACCCTGATATATCGCTTATTTTCATAGAAATCCCTGTTTTTCCCCTGGAATATTGCTTATTTTCATAGAAATCCCAGTTTTGAACCCGAAAATATCCCTTATTTTCATAGAAATCCCTGTATTTAACCCTCAAATATTGCTTATTTTCATAGAAATCCCTCTTTTTCCACTGAAATTTCACTTATTTTCACCGAATTCCCTTTTTTTTCCCTTAAATATCGCTTATTTTCATAGAAATCCCTGTATTTAACCCTCAAATATTGCTTATTTTCATAGAAATCCCTGTTTTTCCACTGAAATTTCACTTATTTTCACCGAATTCACTTTTTTTCCCTTAAATATCGCTTATTTTCATAGAAATCCCTGTTTTTCCCCTTAAATGTCGCTTATTTTCATAGAAATCCATGTTTTTCCCCTGAAATATCGCTTATTTTCACCGAAATCCCTGTTTTTCCCCTGAAATATCGCTTATTTTCATAGAAATCCCTGTTTTTCCCCTACAATATCGCTTATTTTCATAGAGATCCCTGTTTTTCCCCTGAAATGTCCCTTATTTTCATAGAAATCCCTGTATTTACGCCCTAAAATATCGCTTATTTTCATCGAAATCCCTGTATTTACGCCCTAAAATATCGCTTATTTTCGTAGAAATCCCTGTTTTTCCCCTGAAACATCTCTGATTTTCATCGAAATCCCTGTTTTTCGTCTGAAATATCGCTTATTTTCATAGAAATCCCTGTTTTGAACCCTAATATATCGCTTATTTTCATAGAAATCTCTTTTTTTTGAACCCTTAAATATCGCTTATTTTCATCGAAATCCCTGTTTTTCCCCTAAAATATCGCTTATTTTCATCGAAATCCCTGTTTTTCGTCTGAAATATCGCTTATTTTCATAGAAATCCCTCTTTTTCTCCTAAAATATTGCTTATTTTCATCGACATTCCTTTTTTTTCCCCTGAAATATCGCTTATTTTCATAGAAATCCCTGTTTTTCCCCTGAAATATTGCTTATTTTCATGGAAATCCCAGTGTTGAACCCGAAAATATCCCTTATTTTCATAGAAATCCCTGTATTTACGCCTCAAATATCGCTTATTTTCATCGAAATCCCTATTTTCCCCTGAAATATCGCTTATTTTCATAGAAATCCCTCTTTTTCTCCTAAAATATTGCTTATTTTCATCGACATTCCTTTTTTTCCCCTGAAATATCGCTTATTTTCATAGAAATCCCTGTTTTGAACCCTGATATATCGCTTATTTTCATAGAAATCCGTTCTTCCCCTGGAATATTGCTTATTTTCATAGAAATCCCTGTTTTGAACCCGAAAATATCGCTTATTTTCATAGAAATCCCTGTATTTAACCCTCAAATATTGCTTATTTTCATAGAAATCCCTGTTTTTCCCCTGAAATATCGCTTATTTTCATAGAAATCCCTGTTTTTCCCCTACAATATCGCTTATTTTCATAGAGATCCCTGTTTTTCCCCTGAAATGTCCCTTATTTTCATAGAAATCCCTGTATTTACGCCCTAAAATATCCCTTATTTTCATAGAAATCCCTGTATTTACGCCCTAAAATATCGCTTATTTTCGTAGAAATCCCTGTTTTTCCCCTGAAACATCTCTGATTTTCATCGAAATCCCTGTTTTTCGTCTGAAATATCGCTTATTTTCATAGAAATCCCTGTTTTGAACCCTGATATATCGCTTATTTTCATAGAAATCTCTTTTTTTTGAACCCTTAAATATCGCTTATTTTCATCGAAATCCCTGTTTTTCCCCTGAAAATATCGCTTATTTTCATCGAAATCCCTGTTTTTCGTCTGAAATATCGCTTATTTTCATAGAAATCCCTCTTTTTCTCCTAAAATATTGCTTATTTTCATCGACATTCCTTTTTTTTCCCCTGAAATATCGCTTATTTTCATAGAAATCCCTGTTTTTCCCCTGAAATATTGCTTATTTTCATGGAAATCCCAGTGTTGAACCCGAAAATATCCCTTATTTTCATAGAAATCCCTGTATTTACGCCTCAAATATCGCTTATTTTCATCGAAATCCCTATTTTCCCCTGAAATATCGCTTATTTTCATAGAAATCCCTCTTTTTCTCCTAAAATATTGCTTATTTTCATCGACATTCCTTTTTTTCCCCTGAAATATCGCTTATTTTCATAGAAATCCCTGTTTTGAACCCTGATATATCGCTTATTTTCATAGAAATCCGTTCTTCCCCTGGAATATTGCTTATTTTCATAGAAATCCCTGTTTTGAACCCGAAAATATCGCTTATTTTCATAGAAATCCCTGTATTTAACCCTCAAATATTGCTTATTTTCATAGAAATCCCTGTTTTTCCACTGAAATTTCACTTATTTTCACCGAATTCACTTTTTTTCCCTTAAATATCGCTTATTTTCATAGAAATCCCTGTTTTTCCCCTTAAATGTCGCTTATTTTCATAGAAATCCATGTTTTTCCCCTGAAATATCGCTTATTTTCACCGAAATCCCTGTTTTTCCCCTGAAATATCGCTTATTTTCATAGAAATCCCTGTTTTTCCCCTACAATATCGCTTATTTTCATAGAGATCCCTGTTTTTCCCCTGAAATGTCCCTTATTTTCATAGAAATCCCTGTATTTACGCCCTAAAATATCGCTTATTTTCATCGAAATCCCTGTATTTACGCCCTAAAATATCGCTTATTTTCGTAGAAATCCCTGTTTTTCCCCTGAAACATCTCTGATTTTCATCGAAATCCCTGTTTTTCGTCTGAAATATCGCTTATTTTCATAGAAATCCCTGTTTTGAACCCTAATATATCGCTTATTTTCATAGAAATCTCTTTTTTTTGAACCCTTAAATATCGCTTATTTTCATAGAAATCCCTGTTTTTCCCCTAAAATATCGCTTATTTTCATCGAAATCCCTGTTTTTCGTCTGAAATATCGCTTATTTTCATAGAAATCCCTCTTTTTCTCCTAAAATATTGCTTATTTTCATCGACATTCCTTTTTTTTCCCCTGAAATATCGCTTATTTTCATAGAAATCCCTGTTTTTCCCCTGAAATATTGCTTATTTTCATGGAAATCCCAGTGTTGAACCCGAAAATATCCCTTATTTTCATAGAAATCCCTGTATTTACGCCTCAAATATCGCTTATTTTCATCGAAATCCCTATTTTCCCCTGAAATATCGCTTATTTTCATAGAAATCCCTCTTTTTCTCCTAAAATATTGCTTATTTTCATCGACATTCCTTTTTTTCCCCTGAAATATCGCTTATTTTCATAGAAATCCCTGTTTTGAACCCTGATATATCGCTTATTTTCATAGAAATCCGTTCTTCCCCTGGAATATTGCTTATTTTCATAGAAATCCCTGTTTTGAACCCGAAAATATCGCTTATTTTCATAGAAATCCCTGTATTTAACCCTCAAATATTGCTTATTTTCATAGAAATCCCTGTTTTTCCACTGAAATTTCACTTATTTTCACCGAATTCACTTTTTTTCCCTTAAATATCGCTTATTTTCATAGAAATCCCTGTTTTTCCCCTGAAATATCGCTTATTTTCATAGAAATCCCTGTTTTTCCCCTTAAATATTGCTTATTTTCATGGAAATCCCAGTGTTGAACCCGAAAATATCCCTAATTTTCATAGAAATCCCTGTATTTACGCCTCAAATATCGCTTATTTTCATCGAAATCCCTATTTTTCGTCTGAAATATCGCTTATTTTCATAGAAATCCCTCTTTTTCTCCTAAAATATTGCTTATTTTCATCGACATTCCTTTTTTTCCCCTGAAATATCGCTTATTTTCATAGAAATCCCTGTTTTGAACCCTGATATATCGCTTTTTTTCATAGAAATCCGTTCTTCCCCTGGAATATTGCTTATTTTCATAGAAATCCCTGTTTTGAACCCGAAAATATCGCTTATTTTCATAGAAATCCCTGTATTTAACCCTCAAATATTGCTTATTTTCATAGAAATCCCTGTTTTTCCACTGAAATTTCACTTATTTTCACCGAATTCACTTTTTTTCCCTTAAATATCGCTTATTTTCATAGAAATCCCTGTTTTTCCCCTGAAATATCGCTTATTTTCACCGAAATCCCTGTTTTTCCCCTGAAATATCGCTTATTTTCATAGAAATCCCTGTTTTTCCCCTACAATATCGCTTATTTTCATAGAGATCCCTGTTTTTCCCCTGAAATGTCCCTTATTTTCATAGAAATCCCTGTATTTACGCCCTAAAATATCGCTTATTTTCATAGAAATCCCTGTATTTACGCCCTAAAATATCGCTTATTTTCGTAGAAATCCCTGTTTTTCCCCTGAAACATCTCTGATTTTCATCGAAATCCCTGTTTTTCGTCTGAAATATCGCTTATTTTCATAGAAATCCCTGTTTTGAACCCTAATATATCGCTTATTTTCATAGAAATCTCTTTTTTTTGAACCCTTAAATATCGCTTATTTTCATAGAAATCCCTGTTTTTCCCCTAAAATATCGCTTATTTTCATCGAAATCCCTGTTTTTCGTCTGAAATATCGCTTATTTTCATAGAAATCCCTCTTTTTCTCCTAAAATATTGCTTATTTTCATCGACATTCCTTTTTTTTCCCCTGAAATATCGCTTATTTTCATAGAAATCCCTGTTTTTCCCCTGAAATATTGCTTATTTTCATGGAAATCCCAGTGTTGAACCCGAAAATATCCCTTATTTTCATAGAAATCCCTGTATTTACGCCTCAAATATCGCTTATTTTCATCGAAATCCCTATTTTCCCCTGAAATATCGCTTATTTTCATAGAAATCCCTCTTTTTCTCCTAAAATATTGCTTATTTTCATCGACATTCCTTTTTTTCCCCTGAAATATCGCTTATTTTCATAGAAATCCCTGTTTTGAACCCTGATATATCGCTTATTTTCATAGAAATCCGTTCTTCCCCTGGAATATTGCTTATTTTCATAGAAATCCCTGTTTTGAACCCGAAAATATCGCTTATTTTCATAGAAATCCCTGTATTTAACCCTCAAATATTGCTTATTTTCATAGAAATCCCTGTTTTTCCACTGAAATTTCACTTATTTTCACCGAATTCACTTTTTTTCCCTTAAATATCGCTTATTTTCATAGAAATCCCTGTTTTTCCCCTGAAATATCGCTCTGATTTTCATAGAAATCCCTGTTTTTCCCCTGAAAAATCGCTTATTTTCATAGAAATCCCCCTTTTTCCCCTAAAATATCACTCATTTTCATAGAAATCCCTGTTTTTCCCCTAAAATATCGCTTATTTTCATAGAAATCCCTGTTTTTCCCCTGAAATATCGCTTATTTTCATAGAAATCCCTGTTTTTCCCCTTAAATATTGCTTATTTTCATGGAAATTCCCAGTGTTGAACCCGAAAATATCCCTAATTTTCATAGAAATCCCTGTATTTACGCCTCAAATATCGCTTATTTTCATCGAAATCCCTATTTTCCCCTGAAATATCGCTTATTTTCATAGAAATCCCTCTTTTTCTCCTAAAATATTGCTTATTTTCATCGACATTCCTTTTTTTCCCCTGAAATATCGCTTATTTTCATAGAAATCCCTGTTTTGAACCCTGATATATCGCTTATTTTCATAGAAATCCGTTCTTCCCCTGGAATATTGCTTATTTTCATAGAAATCCCAGTTTTGAACCCGAAAATATCCCTTATTTTCATAGAAATCCCTGTATTTAACCCTCAAATATTGCTTATTTTCATAGAAATCCCTCTTTTTCCAACGGAAATTTCACTTATTTTCACCGAATTCCCTTTTTTTTCCCTTAAATATCGCTTATTTTCATAGAAATCCCTGTATTTAACCCTCAAATATTGCTTATTTTCATAGAAATCCCTGTTTTTCCACTGAAATTTCACTTATTTTCACCGAATTCACTTTTTTTCCCTTAAATATCGCTTATTTTCATAGAAATCCCTGTTTTTCCCCTTAAATGTCGCTTATTTTCATAGAAATCCATGTTTTTCCCCTGAAATATCGCTTATTTTCACCGAAATCCCTGTTTTTCCCCTGAAATATCGCTTATTTTCATAGAAATCCCTGTTTTTCCCCTACAATATCGCTTATTTTCATAGAGATCCCTGTTTTTCCCCTGAAATGTCCCTTATTTTCATAGAAATCCCTGTATTTACGCCCTAAAATATCGCTTATTTTCATCGAAATCCCTGTATTTACGCCCTAAAATATCGCTTATTTTCGTAGAAATCCCTGTTTTTCCCCTGAAACATCTCTGATTTTCATCGAAATCCCTGTTTTTCGTCTGAAATATCGCTTATTTTCATAGAAATCCCTGTTTTGAACCCTAATATATCGCTTATTTTCATAGAAATCTCTTTTTTTTGAACCCTTAAATATCGCTTATTTTCATAGAAATCCCTGTTTTTCCCCTAAAATATCGCTTATTTTCATCGAAATCCCTGTTTTTCGTCTGAAATATCGCTTATTTTCATAGAAATCCCTCTTTTTCTCCTAAAATATTGCTTATTTTCATCGACATTCCTTTTTTTTCCCCTGAAATATCGCTTATTTTCATAGAAATCCCTGTTTTTCCCCTGAAATATTGCTTATTTTCATGGAAATCCCAGTGTTGAACCCGAAAATATCCCTTATTTTCATAGAAATCCCTGTATTTACGCCTCAAATATCGCTTATTTTCATCGAAATCCCTATTTTCCCCTGAAATATCGCTTATTTTCATAGAAATCCCTCTTTTTCTCCTAAAATATTGCTTATTTTCATCGACATTCCTTTTTTTCCCCTGAAATATCGCTTATTTTCATAGAAATCCCTGTTTTGAACCCTGATATATCGCTTATTTTCATAGAAATCCGTTCTTCCCCTGGAATATTGCTTATTTTCATAGAAATCCCTGTTTTGAACCCGAAAATATCGCTTATTTTCATAGAAATCCCTGTATTTAACCCTCAAATATTGCTTATTTTCATAGAAATCCCTGTTTTTCCACTGAAATTTCACTTATTTTCACCGAATTCACTTTTTTTCCCTTAAATATCGCTTATTTTCATAGAAATCCCTGTTTTTCCCCTTAAATGTCGCTTATTTTCATAGAAATCCATGTTTTTCCCCTGAAATATCGCTTATTTTCATAGAAATCCCTGTTTTTCCCCTGAAATATCGCTTATTTTCATAGAAATCCCTGT